>NW_022280098.1:5542-10354 GCF_004355925.1 Anarrhichthys ocellatus | reverse complement strand
CAAACAGTGCAAGCTCGCCATCAAACAGTGCAAGCTCGCCATCAAACGGTCAGACTAAACACTTTGGTCAAAACTTTAAAAACAGTTTATACCACATGATCGCACGTGTGTTATGCAAGACTCTCAACAATTCATGTTATCCCCATCGGGTTGTAAGAACACCACCCTCTTCATTACCAGAAGCCCCCCCCCCCTCCCTTGGCATCAACTTTCTTTTGTGTTATTATTATTTTCTACACTGAAATCAGACTTTTCTTTAATAGACGAATATCGTCATTTCTGCCCTTTGCATCATTTTCGGGGTGCATCTGGGGCCCGCATTAGCCCCCTACAGCCCCACCATTATCTGCCCTCCAGCTGCTGTTAAATGCACCAAATTGTAAAATAATGAGTTTGTAAATTGCACGCAATTATGGATGCAAATTGAATAAATCCTCCAAACTATAGAATGTCCTTTTTTCCTGGCATCAACGCTTAATTGATGCACGTTTGATGGGGAGTAGCAGGTATTTCCTTGAGCGCTGGGATGAGGGACTGAAAATATATTTTGTAGTGTGAACAGAAGGAAGATGAATGAGGTTCGATGGAACGGAGAGCAGTCATTGTGGAGCGAGAGGTGCAGCGTGCGTCGCTGGTTGTTTGGTGAGTGATCAATGCATGTGATGAAAGAGTGCAGCACATTAAATCTGATGCTGCAACTAAAAACATGAGCTAACCTAACCTAAAGAAACACTATACTGTAAGTGAGTGCTTCCCAACTAAATGATTAATGTGATAGGAGAGAATCAGAGATATATGAATCATTATTTTACTCTTTTTTTAGTCTTTTCTCTGAGAATTCATTTTCTTCTGGTGAAATACTGATACTGATGCTTATTAAATCTGAGGTACAGAGACATTCTTGTAGGACAGAAACAGTGCTGTATGTAATGCGTATATTTATCATCACAAAAATAATATTTCAGTATATCCATGTCATGCTAAAGATGTGCCAATATAGAGCTAAAAATCACATTTGTACATTTACAAAATGCTAAAGTTCACATGAAAAATAACCAGAGTAATCCTGTAACACATTTTGGAAGGATGCCACTCAAGTACCAATTGAAATATTATTATAGTAATGATAATATGACATTATAAACAGTGATGAAGTACTGGTTGTACTGGAAACTATCTATTTTGGACCCATATGGCCCAGTTTTGTGGAAATATAATGTTTTATTTAATCAAAACACCTTCATCGCATTCATGGCCGTAACCCGGGATTTTAGTAACACTTGAGTCACGTGCACCCCCCCCCCACCAATGGCCCCCTCACCACACATTTGAACACTTTAAACAGAAATCCAAAGGATTCTGACTTCATTCAATTGTTTCTATTTCATATAATCTGTTATTTGTTTAATTGTAGCTTCTGTGAAATGTACTTCCCAACATTAAGGTCTGAATGGTGTTTCACAGCCTACTTGGCACAACTCTTTTGGATTATTTATTATTATATTTGTTATTGTGACGGCCTATAAATATTCATATTTTCTCATACTGAGTCTAGAAACCATGGTAATAACTTCTGCAGGTGAACATTTTTAATTGCAACACCATTGGTTACACTGTCTGTGACACCATATATAATGACCTTTAAACATGCTTATAATGTGTTATAATCTGCTTATAGCACTATTTAATGATAGTAAAGTTACAATCACAGAATGCATTACAACAGCGATAATAATCAATTATAATCATGATACTTGGCTTATTAGTCATTATCATTATGTTTACGATTATTGTTATAAAGCATTATGAATATTCATGAGTGCTTATAACTGTAATTGTACAGTGCTATAAACAGATTATAAAGCATTAGAAGAACCGTTACCGTGACCCAGAAGCTGGTAAACCAAAGTTCTATAATTCATTGTTGCAGTTCGTGGCTGCTTACACATACACATAGCTTTAATGTCATAATGCATAACATGCATACACACTGTATAATAGTGCCATTAATAACTGCGCTAATAATTATTATGATCCAGCCCAACCTGACTGAAGTGTTCCCAAACATTCCTTTTTCTCAGCTAAAGCAAGATCAATTATTAATCTCAAAAACAGCATATGCAAGTTGTAATAACGAGCGAGCAGACACCGGAACATCAGATGTGCAGTCAATCACACAGGAATCACTTTGAGCACACGCACGCACACACACACACACACACGCACACACACACCTGCTTTTACCTCTCCTTTGCCCCCGGTGTGTCTGTGCATGTGGGCGGATGTTTTGCATGCATTTACCTTGTCCCTGTGTGTGTGTGTGTGTGTGTGTGTGTGTGCACGTGGGCTAACTCTTTTATGCGTGAAATGGAGAACACTATGCACCTGAAGGCACACGTCAACACGCCAAGAACAGACAGCCATCAGCTCAGGACTTGAGTCACATCCAGCTGTTCACACACACACACACGCACACACACACGCACACACTCAAACAAACACGTGTGCCGAGGTGTTTTCAACTGCATGTGTGCATTGCATACAAAAAGCACATTTGACATCAATAAAGTCATAAAAAAATAAAATATTTTCCAATGTTTTGTCACCCACTCGCTGCACCGAACTGTGATTTCTACCACGAGACAGATAACTGCCACTAGTTTAGTTCATTCTGAGTCTAAACAGCAACGTGGTAAATTCAGTTTTAATACAGCTTGTGTTCATAGCTACTGAAATGATGACTAGAATTATTCAATAGAGTGTGATCATATACAGTTTCTCTTAAATGTACCATTGTGTTGGCAACACTGAGGTCACCGCATGTTTTATAGTTTGTGTGTTTCAAGAGTATAAAAAAAGGCCTTCCTGAATTAATCACCGGCGCATATACGATTCATAGAAAAGACCAGAGCATCGCCATCATCATCATCCTCCTCGCCGGAGATATACTACCCACAATCCTTTTCCACGAGCCAACTAATTAGCCGCAGAAAGGTCAAGTAAAGTCAGAGTGTGATTAGAGAGGAGGAGAGAGAGAAGGGAGGGAGACGGGAGGGGGAGGGAGGAAATGAGACAGACAAGAAGAAGGAGAAGAAGAAGAAGCTCACATCGACTAGTTTTGGACCCGTGCCAGAATGTCTCCTTTGTTTTTGTTTTCCTTTTTTTCTCTCTTCGCCGTCCTTTTACCCGGCGTCGACTGCAGAGCTCTTCTGCAAAAACGTTGGCTTCAATTTTTAATGAAATACTTATGTTGCCGCACCTGGACACGTTCAGCAAAAGCTGGCCCATCAGGTAAGGGTTCCCAGGAGGGTCATTAAAAAAGCAGCTCGGACCCGCCCGGTGCCAGCCGTGACGCGAGGCCTCAGGAATCAAACGCAGCAGAGACGGCTGCGTGTTTCCTGCGCTTGTCGTTGGGAATGTGTGCAGTTTGTGAGTGCAGCCGGCTTTTTTCCGTCATTATCACTTGATGCTGCGCGATTACAAAGTGGAAATCGCAGGTAGAGCACAGCGTCTGCTGTGTGTATGTCAGGTGCACATCCGTGTGTGTGTGTGTGTGTGTGTGTGTGTGGTTGAGTGCCAAGTAAAAAACACCACGACGGTGGATGCAGGACCGCTGCTATTCCCAGTGAGCCTCGGTGGTCTTGCCGCAGGCTTCTCCCTCTGGCTCAATGTTAAGTCAAAACATCTCCTTCCTTGTCAACAGCACAACACAGCGAGGTTGTCGGATGCCAATGACACTGACACTGCACACTCCCGACCTTCTGGGAATTCACTGGGAGCGGAGCGTCACAGATGCAGATGATGTGCAGTATATGTGTCATTCTGCAGGGCTGTTCACTAAAGCAACATATGCTTTGCTGCACACAAACACAGAGCTCTCTCACACACACACAGACACACACACACACACACAGACAATGGAGGCACATTTGCCCTTCTACCTGGGATAGCCTGAACCCTGAGGGGAGTGGTGTTTTAAGACATTCACACACACACACACACACACACACACGCACACACAGACGCAGAGTAAGTGGACCTGCAGCCTAATGTAGTTTAATCACTCCCAGCACATCCATCAGGGGCTCCAGTAGGGGAGTGGAGTATTTTATCACCACTTTTAAGGGTTATTAGTACAAATACACTGTCACCCTGCATTACCACTGCGGCACTTTAGGGTGCCATGCCCTCACCACATTCATTACAATCTCTATCAATATCTATCAGAACTAACCGCCCCCTCCTCCTTCCTCCCCCCCACGTCCTCTCCTCTCACACTGGCTGCCGTTAAAAGATGAAGACTGAGTCCCCTCTCCTCCTCCTTCGTGCCTTCTTTGACACACACACCTCTAAAAGTTTCACTCAATTTATCGTCCGGTGCTCTTCCGGGCCCGACTTGATGGAGTTTGGCGGGCTGGCAAGGACGCTGCCAGACGGGTGACTTTAAGAGCCCAGTGGTCACTCAGAAACAGAAAGAATCTTGGATCGGGTGACTTCTTTTCATGCAGTCTGAGCACATTATTCACTTCGCTCCATTACCGGGCGTACAAAGGTGAGAGGATTAAGAGAGATTTGCTTCTCTTCCTTTTTTTTTTTAAGTTACTTGAGGAAAAGGACAGTTTACAGATTCTGGCCCCGGGGGGAGGTGGAGGGGGGGATATCAATCATGCAGTGTTCCGACACGGAGTCCATTACTGACTAGGAAGACTGACATTTGGACATATTTGAAGGGATGTTCTTGTTCAGGTCTTTTAGGCAATGATAATGTGTGTGTGTGTGTGTGTGTGTGTGTGTGTGTGTGTGTGTGTGTGT
>NW_022280098.1:0-5532 GCF_004355925.1 Anarrhichthys ocellatus | reverse complement strand
GTGTGTGTGTGTGTGTGTGTGTGTGTGTGTGTGTGTGTGTGTGTGTGCGCGTGTGTGTGTGTCTCAAAGAAGGGCCTATATCATCATTAATATAATTAGCTATATATGACATATAAGAGTTATAGTTATATAGGCCAGAGATCAGTGAATACAGTCACTTCATATTTTCCTTTTCAGATACACGTTTACTGACCTTAAGTACAAATTTGAGGTACTTGTACTTTACTTTCGTTTTACACAACTTTATACTTCTGCCCCACTACATCTATCTGACAGCTTTAGTTACATTTCAGATTAAAATGTTCAGCCTTTCATGTCCCGTGAAATCAAAAAATTATATAAACTATTTTTCTCTGATAAACTGAAGGATGTCATGTTCCTCTATCAGCTGAGAAAATGATTCTACTTCTTAAGCTAAATAAACTGTTCAATAAGCGTCAGCTGTCAAAACGCATCGTGACAAAGCTGAAAGCGTGACTGTTTCTCTGAGCTCATAGAACGTCTTTAGATATACGTTGCTCTCTAAGGACGGTGTGATGTTCTCTATCAACATGATCTTAGAAGATGAGGCATTGCTGTAGATTAAACTAACTGACAATATATAAAGGAATTCAAATTAGCACAATTTTCAACATATAGCAGGGAAATGCAAAATGCACATTTATGCCACAGAAATAGTAACCCAGAAACAAATAATAGTGAAACACTGACAGGAACGTTATACTGCACCATCAGTACGTTTACTTTTGTTTACTTTCATTTTGTTGATAATACTTACATACTTTTACTATGCAGTACTTAGGATATGAATACTTTCTCCACCACAACACATTGAGCTCTTAGTTAATCTCAATTCAATTTGTATTAGACTTTATTATCACGCCTTCAGCTGGTGCAGAACTCTGCAGCGAGACTTTTAACTGGTACACGCAGGCGTCAACACATTCCACCGATCTTAAAATCCCTTCATTGGCTACCTGTAGAGTACAGAATTCATTTTAAAATGTTGTTATTTGTTTTTAAGGGTTTAAATGGCACCGCCCCAGTCTCTGTGTGACCTGCTGCAGCCCTATCCCACCTCGCTCACTAAGATCTCTCAGCCAACAGCTTTTAGTTGTTCCGAAAACAAAATGACAACCCGGGCCGCCCGGTCCTTCTCTGTTGCTCCCCCTCAGCATGTTAGGTTGACATCCACCTTACCAATGTTTAACAGCCTATTTCTTTTCACCTTTGATCTGAACATGGCACTTTTGTGTGATTTGTGTCAGTTAGTCTTGATTTTAATGTTACTTACTGTTATTGATCCAGTCTTTGATTGTATGACTGCTTATCTACTGTATGTGCAGCACTTTGGGCAACCTTTGTTGTATTTTAAAAAGTGCTATACAAATACATTTTGATTGATTTTTGATTGATTGATGCAAATATTACTCAAAGGCCTGGATGACCTTAAAGGTTGAGCAAAATCAGATTAGCCAAATGTGGTTTTTATAGCGAGCCGTTTGGCAGATAATAGGGGTCCATTGTCAATACACTACACGTATTGCATCACTATTGTGACCGTGGCTCACTGGCTAAAGAGGGTTGTCTGGTAACCCCAGGGTCAACGGTTCCATCCTCGACTGGGACGTGTCACGTGTCGTAGTGTCCCTGAGCAAGACACTGAGCCCCCGGCTCCCCGGGCTCGCCCGGCTCCCCGGGCGCCTGTCATTGGCCCACTGCTGCCTATATACAAGGATGGGTCAAATGCAGAAGGCATACACGAAATTTGTGTATATGACAATAAAAAGGGTTTCTATTCTATTTTCTATTCTAAAACATATGTCCTGTGCAATTCGCATTCTCTCCATTTTAGTTAGATGGTCTGACCCTCGGCTTCCTCCCTACCGATGTTACCAGGATCCCAATGAGTGCAATGTTACCGTCTGCATTGCATTTACATTTGAGCATACAAAACAGCATGATCACCTCTACCATCACATGTACTCCATATGTTGTGTCTCTCACCCCCCACCCCACCCCCCCATCTGATCAGGTGGTTGTTTATTCTTTAATTATTTTCTCCTCTTTTTGTTCCCAGGATCATGAAATAAAAATCTATCCAATAGATTCCCCAAGCTCTTGTTATCCGGTTGCACATATTTTTTTATAGTGCAAAAAAAACAGCTTCTTACCGATAGAAATGATAGACAAAAAATAAGTCCAAACTGTAATTATGATAAAACGGGGATGGAACAACTTTTTCATATTACGTAAGAAAAAAAGTTGGTTACCTGTTAAAAAATTCTAAAAAGTAAACAAAAATAGTTACTAGCATTGTAGTTCAGCCATTCATGGTGATCCATTAGATAACTGTCAAGTTTTGACGCCACAGTTCGACAACAAATTTAGTTTGCTAGTCAGCCAGGGAAAAGTTCAAAGTTCAAGTAAAAACTAGCAAAACTAGCATGTAACTATCAAAGACAAATACCCAGCTAGCCTACTGCCATTATATACCCAGCTAGCCTGCTGCTATACACAGCTAGCCTGCAGACCATTATATACCCAGCTAGCCTGCTGCTTTACACAGGTAGCCTACTGCCATTATATACCCAGCTAGCCTGCTGCCATACACAGCTAGCCTACTGCCATTATATACCCAGCTAGCCTGCTGCCATCATATTTCCTCATCTGCCATTCAAGCTAATATGTTAGCTGACTTTCTAGCTCTAACTCCACTGTTCATCCACTGAGGTTTAGTAATTGCATTATCCTGCCTTTGCACCTCATAGAAACGTATGTACAGGGTTATCCAATCTGCCTTCTTTCATCTTCAAATCTAAACATAGTGAGATTTGCCTCTCCCCACCTCCAGCATGGCCTATTAAACACAGAGCTCTGAGTCCTGACACTGCTACATGGCAGCTGTCGGCCACAGGTTCCATGGCTGGGGAGGGTTATTTGGAGGTAAACCCACACAGCTTGGGCTTGCTAAGTGGCACAATTATCATGCTTACACAGTATTTACGTCCATGGCACACACCTGGCACGATCGCCTCGGTGTGCATGACTGTATAAACCAACCTCTAGAAAATGCATACAACCCCCCCGGAAAACAAAAGGATTAATTTAAGTTTGAAGTTGATATACAGCAGCTAGCTCCGAATTAAAAAGAGATTACAGAGGGAAGCACTAAAATCCTGCTGCTGAAAGAGCCTCAAAGCCTGCAGGTAATGGGATCTTCAAAAAAATCTTGAGTGCAAGTAAACCGTCTGCACGCATTTACATTTGAGCATACAAAACAGCATGATCACCTCTACCATCACATGTACTCCATATGTTGTGTCTCTCACCCCCCACCCCACCCCCCCATCTGATCAGGTGGTTGTTTATTCTTTAATTATTTTCTCCTCTTTTTGTTCCCAGGATCATGAAATAAAAATCTATCCAATAGATTCCCCAAGCTCTCGTTATCCGGTTGCACATATTTTTTTATAGTGCAAAAAAAACGGCTTCTTACTGAGAGTTGGAATTTGACCCCTTACTGTTCAGGCCATGCAAAGGTCAGGGAAATTAATTTTGCCCACTGTTGCAAAGGCAAAGATGGAGAAAAGGAGTAAGAGACAGAGAGGGGCAGAAAGGTTATGAATGCAGTCAGACCTGTGGGGCGTGAACCTTTTTCAAACGGCTGTTATCCAACAGCTGATCAGTTACATGATTCAAACCTTATTGCCTTGCATAAATTGTGAAATTTGAACTTGTGGCCCTTGCATTCACATATGGAAGTGTATCTTTTTGGGTGATCTCTAAATTGAATTTACCTCTTAAAGCACCGTTAAGGATGTGCGTGTGTGTGTGTGTGTGTGTGTGTGTGTGTGTGTGTGTGAAGCACCTCGAGCGCCGCTGTCATCCTTTTGAGAACAACAACACTCCGCGTTACAAGCCGGTCCAGGCCGAGTTCTGCCCTGTTATTTATGGAAAAACGAGGAGTGTATGGATTAAACAGATGATGCCAAGACCAACAACAACAACAACAACAACGACAGAAAAAAATAAGTCATGATTCATTTCCCGAACCGTGGAGAAGGGCCAAAGGACAAACAAATCAATGGCAGTTTGGATGATATCTGGCCCCGAGCATTGACAGGCCCCGGAGCGTTTGGCATGAACGTAAATACAGAAAAGTGCAGTTTTCTTTAGGTGCAGCAAGGCGGGCCAAAGCCTCAATATATGTCATTTTGTCCTGATTAACGTCGCTCAATACGTGCACTCGAAGCAGTTGTAGTCGTAGCAAAGCTTCCAGCAGCCGCGGTGTGCTCAATACATATATTTCTCCCTCCTTTGTTTTCAGACGAACAGATTAAGCAGAAAAAAAAGTGATGCTGATGATTTTAAGTGACAACAGTGAGATCCATCAAATCAGAAACCAGCCAAAACAATCAAATAATGCACTGGATAAATGATGTCATACTGTAAAAAATCTATGGCTTATTGTCTGGGCAGAGGGCCAATTCACATGCCTCACTGGTTATGCAAAACGGAAGGAATGCTAACGTGCAGCAGCAGTCATCAATACACAAGCGGGAGCCCCGCTACTCTGTTCAATGTAAATGTGATGTGTGTTTGCACGCTGACGGCAGCCCCCCCCTTTAAAAAGCCACATGTGAGGGAGGAGGAGGAGGGGAGGGGAGGGAGGAAGAGCGGAGGAGAGAGACGAGGAGGCCCGGCTGGCCGGCTGCCACTCATCTGGGCACCTTCTCTAAGCAGGGCAGAAAATCAAATGTGCCAGGAAAGAATTAAAGGAGAAAGAGAGAGAGGGAAGGAGAGAGAGGGGAAGAAAAATGATTTTTTTTTCCCCCTTATAAATAGCAGGGTTTGCCAGAAGGCAGAGGAAATGAGAGCAAGTGAGCGCCTGGAAAAGAAGGGGCTTGAGCTTGACACGGGGCTTAAAATTGAGAAGGGGGGGGGGGGGGCCTACTGCGCGAAAATGTCTCCAACCAAAGCAAGGATTAGTGTTCCAACCTCCTCCACCGCCAAGATCCGCCAGTACAACTAATCACCTTCACAGCTTCTCTCTCTCTCTCTCTCTCTTCTTCTCTGTCCTTTTTTTTACACTTTTCATTCCCCTCTTCTTCTTTTTTCTTTTTGTGCCTCCACTCTCCCCTCTGCTCTTTAAAAGTATCATCTCGCCCCTCTTGTCATCATCGCGGCTAAAATTAAAGCAGAGTGTGTTCTGCCAGGAACAATTAGCCCGCCGCAGCCTAACCGGGGCGCAGGAAGGTACGAGCTGCTTTTATTCATTTCTTTTTTGTCAATTTGGTGCACGAGGGACTGGGGGGGCTTGCACGACACGTTGCAAACTTCAAAAAGGCATCTACATATATGATGACAAGAGGATGTCGCAGATAAACCGCCCTCCCTCTCTCTGTCTGTCAAATCCCCTCTGTCGCTCCGTCCCTCTCTGATCCCCGCCCTCTCCACCTATCAGGTCGTCCTTTCCATCCTACTCCTTCCTTTGCCGCTCTCTCTGTCTCTCTCTCTCTCTGTCTCTCT
>NW_022280097.1:2056810-2085281 GCF_004355925.1 Anarrhichthys ocellatus | reverse complement strand
ACATATACACATACATACATATACATATACACATACATACATATACACATACATACATATACATATACACATACATACATATACATACACACATACATACATATACATACACACACACACACACACATATATATACAAATATATATACACATACATCTATATTCTAGACCAGAATTCCTCCTTTTTTCCTCAGTGCAACAGATCAGATATTTGTGATGACTTTTGATCCTGCACTTACTACATCCTGTATACATGTCATCAATTGAATGTGAATGGAATCGCTCATGAAACCACACGTGACCATCAGCTTGTAGCTGTACTTGTGTTCTGTGATTAACTTGTGATTTAACTGAAATGATCTCAGTATATGACATTAGTGAAAACTTAATTTCACTTGTATTCAATTGAAGTCTCATAATGTCTCATAATGACATTAATAGAAACATATCTTTACAGTAACTGTTCCTCATTGGGATCTAGTTCCTAAATTGCTACATGTAGCAGAAAAACATGCCAGGGGGCCTCTACATGCGTTCATCACCAAACTGCAGCACGGAGCAGCGCTCTGGGATAACACACGCCACCCCTGAAAGGTGGCAAAAACAAATCTGGGGCTTTGCTTTGGATCTTTCTTCCTAATTTGATGCTGCAACAAATGAAAGTTGGAGGGATTTAAGAGATTAATGCATCTAATGTACTGGATCTGTCTGATATTAACACAAGTGACCTCAAACCTGACACGTAAGGTCCCCTCAGCTTTAAAGCCCACATGTGCAACCTCAAACAAAAGCATGCAGGGAGCTCAAACAACAAGCCGGCCGCCACGCAGAGTGGGTGCACTATGGCACTTGATCCACAGTGCACGCTACAGCATGTACAATTGGATAATCCGTTAATGAAGCAGATTCTGGGCCAAATCACTCAGACCTAGACCGTGACCTTTAACCTCCGATGTATATAGACGTGACACGAGAACAGTGCAAGTAAATGCACATGTGGAGGCACAAAGAAGATTTTCTCTTGATGCTGTGACAAAGCGACAGTATGTGGAGGACCCCTCCACCTCTTCCTATCCACTTATAACAGCATTAGCAGTGCTTTAAAGTCTAATTCTTACTGCATTAGTGCTTTTAACGGCACCAAAAAAATATGAATGGCTTCCATTTAGTTAAGCCTCTGTGTTTTGCTTTTGTTTGGGGTCCACAACCTGCTTGGAATCCAATTTAGGTTCAATCAGTATGAGCAACTGATTGACACCACAGACGATATAATGCAGGAGAAAGGATCCACGTCGAGGTGGCTCTTCCACAACAAGCATCACCTCCGGTTCTCCGGTTCTCCGTACATACTATGTATTCTTCTGCGTCGACAAACCGTTAGAACATTGTGAAAAGCACTCCCCTCTGATCTGTGATTCTCAAAGGGGTCGTAGTTAAGCTTCTGTAGCGTGAGCCTCCGCAGACAGCGTGCAAACGGAGGCGTTTATACTCTATTATAATATAAACTAGATTTTTCTCCAAATCGCCAGAGTGCGAACAAACAAAATGAACTGTGATGAATGAAAACGACAACGAGTGTAACTCATAGACTGTAGGTGTAACCTGCAAAAAGCCATAAACTAAACTCCACCACGACGAGGAGGGATTGTAATTATCTGTGAACTCGGATCTCATATTCATGGACTACTTTAGTGTCTTCATACACGCCCTGTAAAGAAACAAGTTAAGTAGTAATAGCATTATAAAGAAAGGAAGGTTGAATTTCCTGTAAACAATTATATTTGGCTGAAAAATATTGAGTGAAATGTAGATTTTGCTGCCCTGGTGTTTCTAAAGCACTTAAAGGGGAATTGGTCAGTAATCTCTCGACATGTGAACAGTGCATCCATCAGTGAACTACAGTGACTAAAGTTCAGAGGTGCACGATCACGCGCTGGCACACATGAGCTGGTAACATGCTCGGCCCGGCAGATCTTTTTATTATTAGGGCCCGAGCACCGACGTAGTCGGAGCGGAGGACATATTGTTATTCTAATGTTTATTATTATTATTATTATTATTATTATTATTATTGTTAGGGCCCGAGCACCGACGTAGTCGGAGCGGAGGACATATTGTTATTCTAATGTTTATTATTATTATTATTATTATTATTATTATTAGGGCCCGAGCACCGACGTAGTCGGAGCGGAGGACCTATTGTTTTTCGATTGTTTATTATTATTCTTCTTATTCTTAGTGTTTCGCCGCAAAAAGGAGGTGCTTGGGATACTGGGAATTTTGTGAAATTTGATACGCAAGCCAGAATTTGCGAAAATTGCAGTCTGATTGGGGTGTCCAGCTGCGGTATGAAATATTGGCTCGATAGCGCCCCCTATTGAGTAGCCCCAACATCGGGTTTCACCTAGCTGTATGAAATTTGGTAGGGAAATTTGGTTAACCCGATCAACTTCAGATTTGGTCAGTATGCTCTTGAGACCTTGGCAGTGAAAAGTTACTCAAAGATCAAAAAGTTATCGAACTATGTGTCTGTGGCGTGGCGTCAAAAAAACACCATTCGCCGCGAAACAGGAAGTTGTTGTAACTCGGCCGTACATTGTCGAATCTGCTCCAAATCTCTCATATGTCATAACATCCTGACCCGGAACACATCTATATGATCATTTAGAATCATAGTAATAGCGCCACCTAGTGGCAACTGGAAGTTGTGTACTTTGACATCCTGCTCCTCACAGATTAATCAGATCCCTCAAAAATGTTGTCAGAACAGCCTTAAGACCTTGATAATGCTTCATTGTGAAGATTGTAAGAAGTTGTTGAAGGGCGGCGACGTGGCGGCTCGGCGAATTTCGATCCTTCGCCATGAACGAATAAACTGATGTAACTCGACTCCACATCATCAGATCTTTACCAGATTGCACATGTTTGATTAGACTCCTGGCCTGAAGACATCTGCAGGCCAATTTTGAATCATAGTCATAGCGCCACCTACTGGTAACAGGAAGTTAAAGTCATTATACTTTGGCTTGTTTCTCTTAGTAGGTAAATCAAATCAACATCAAATTACTTCCACACAGACATAAGAAGTTCATAATGCCAGTTCATGAAGCTTTTGATGTTTCGTCGAACGCCGTTGCCGTGGCGATGCAGTCTTCGCCGTTAACAACGAAGGTCATTTTGAGAGGCTAAAAATGTTCGAAACATAAGCAAACTTGGCAAGCAGATTACAAGCCCGAAATTTAGTTATGGAATATGATTTTATTGGTTCAGATAGGCAAATCGGCTCAATAGCGCCCCCTACAAAATTTCAACGAAGCAGCCCTCGCAGTATGTTTGACCTAGATGTATGAAATTTGGTAGGAACATGTATCACATATGACTTAAATAAAAGTCTCTTGGGGCCATGCTCTAAACCAACCGGAAGTCAGCCATTTTGAATTTGTGATGAATTTCTAGTGTCGTTTTTGTCATTTCCAGGCGCTGCACTTTAACAAACTCCTAGGGAATTAATCGGATCAACTTCAAATTTGGTCGGTACAGTCTAAAGACCTTTGTGATGAAAAGTTACTCAAAGCTTGTTGTTTCGTGAAAAGCTGTTGCCGTGGCGACGCATTCTTCGCCATGAAAAATTAAGGTGTTTGAGAGGCTAGAAATGCTCGAAACATAAGCAAACTTGGCATACACATTTAAAGCCCAAAATGTAGTTGTATAATATTTTATTGGTTCAGAGTGGCAAATCGGCTCAATAGCTCCCCCGACAATATTTCGACGAAGCAGCCCTCGCTATACGTTTCACAGATTTACAAAATTTGGTAGGCACATGTATCACATGTAGACTTAAAATAAAGTCTCTTGGGACCATGCTCTAAACCCAACCGGAAGTCAGCCATTTTGAATTTTTAATGAATTTTTATTGTCGGTTTTGTCATTTCCAGGCGCTGTACTTTAACGAACTCCTCCTAGGGAAATAATCGAATCAACTTCATATTTGGTCAGAACAATCTAAAGACCTTTGCGATGAAAAGTTACTCAAAGCTTGTTGTTTCGTGAAAAGCCGTTGCGACGGATTCTTCGTCATGAAAAACGAAGGCGTTTTTGAGGGGCTAAAAATACTCAAAACATAATCAAACTTGTCACACACATTTAAAATCCTGAATGTAGTTATCTGATGTGATTTTATTGCTTCAGAGTGGCATGTCGGCTCGTAGCGCCCCCTACAATATTTGCAGCCCTCGCAGTATGTTTCACCTAGATGTATAAAATTTCTGCATGCCAATATTAACTCATAGTCATAGGTGCCACCTACTGATGACCATGGCTGTAAGAAGGATTCTATAAATACAGCGGCCAAACACTGAACTTATTAAAAGGGTTTGTGGGCACACCATGAGAAAAGAATGACTTCTCTGATCTAAATATGTGCATAGTAAGATGTTTGGAGAGCAGAAATTAGATAAAAGTGGTTGTCAAGCCACTGTCGGTGGGCATTAGCATAAATTATCTGTCCAGAGCTTCTTCATGAGAATCAGGTTAAACGTTACAAGGAATACTTCACACTACAATCTAAAGTTGCAGAAGAGCTTAAAATGAAAACAGTGTTAAATTAAAGTGTTCAAGTAAAAGCAAATGGCACTACTGTTTTGTTAACTTTCATGTAAGTCCAAATCCAATCAGCAGGACACTGCAGGGAGTTGAACCCCATCCCAGTAAACATTCTGTTATGTTACAAACACTGAAGCACATTCACACACATTCATTTTCTTAATGATCTTTAAAGGCTTACATTTATGATTGTATCGGATGTACACTCAAAACATTTTAGGCTTAAGACCTGGCAACATGATCTTGCTACGCTGCTGGTCTACGCAGGAAATATCTCACTTGTGCACGCAGTGCGATGGTCACAGAAATGCATGGCCAGAGTCCTGCTAGTACCCTCGACGTGCGTGAAGTTGCGAGGGCCCGATCAATGCTGCTCGCAGCTTTAATTATTTGATATTACTTATAACGGGAACATGAATGTGTCATGGTCGGATTCTTTTCCTCAAGATTCATTTTTACAAATGACATACTTCATACTTGGTGAAACTTTTTTGCCGGAACTAAATTATTTATATTCGCTTACAATTTTTGTATGCAGAAAAGTTAAGTGTTTCTCCATGTGGCAGCACGGGAGCAAAGCAATGTGTTGGTGTGGACGTGGCAGCAGCAACACACATCTTAGACAGTGTAAGTGTATTCTATATTTATAGAACACTTACAGCGGGTTACCTTGCCGTCGCACAACTGAATTGGGTAACTGTTGTGACTTTGGTGGAACCAAACTAATCCTTAAGGCACACATTGCTTTGTTCCAGCATTGGAACTCTTGTCTGTTTCTGCAAACTACACCTACTGTAGTAGTACACTGACTATATACAAGTACCTCGTACAACCGCACTGGTACTGAAATATCCCTTAAGGATGTGAACAAAACTTTATGTACACATCGTAATACATTATTTTGTTATCGTGCCGTTCAGATATCTGAAGAATTTCTTCGGATCACCAGCGAGACCTCCTGAGGACTTTGAGTGAATCCCTTGACAAATATGTGGCGTGCCTGCTGAGAAAGGGTGCTTTTAAAAGACGGAAGACCTGGAAAAGCTTGACGAACAGGTGGGAGAGGTGCCTTTAGCCAAGGGCATGCTAAAGTTAACCCGTAGGCCTGTCTTCCCTTTGACCTCAAAAACTTGAGCTCTTGGTAAGTTGAGCAGCCTAAGGAGCTTTGTCCGCCAACGCCTCTTTCCCAGAGTTAAAAATAGTAGATTTACATTTTTTAAAGTAGAAAGCAGTTCTTCTTTTCTGCAGAGGGGCAACAGCAGACACGGAGTGGCTGAAAATACTTCCTAACAAAACTAGTCAACAGGTTGGTAAGTAGGCACGGGACGATAAGAACAAAGTCACATCAAGATGAACCTTTAATAAGATTATTCACGACATTAACTCATAAAATGGCAATAAATCATACTGGAATTATTCTATATTAAACATTTTTAAGTGGACATCATTTTTATTGAAAAACTATCTTAAATAAGCCACCCCTGTATCAACTTTAACAAAAATAGCAACATTGTGAGAGTCCTTCCTCTATTTCTTCACTTCTCATTCCTGATAATAAGCTCGACAGCTGTTTCAAGTCACTCGTGAGGATTTTCTTGATAATTCTGAAGATGTAAAGTCATCACAATCAACTTATTGCGAGTGTTTTTTAAATCGCGATACACAATAAATTCTTATATCTACCCATTTGTGGGCGATAGCGACCGTGCTGCTGGGTCACAAAAAACATTTATTTTTTAAACTTCCACAAGCTGAATGGTTGGAGTATTTAGTAAGGTACTAAAGTTAAAGTTAGGAGTACAAATGTATTTTGTCTTTTAGTTTTCCTCAGCACTCATCCCTCAGGACACGGACCATGAAGACAGAGTGCTCACATCCTCACCGTCAGAGACGATGGTGACGCTGCCATGTGACCGGCTATGATGTTGAAAGCACGTTCTAAATAAGAAGGAGATCAGATTCATCTGACTGCTTGTATTAACGAGACACCCCCCAGGCAAAGACATCTTTTCCATGCACTGGTCAATTTAGAGATTTTGGGCTATTTTGCTTCCATGACACGTCTTCTTCCAGACTAGTGGAATTAAAACATCCAAAATACACATTCAGGTGTTTATTTTACTGCTTTGTCTGTTTGCATCGGATTTCTTCTAAATTCATGAAAAGGTCAACATATAATAATGCCTCATTTATACATTTAAACATAATTTCTGAAAACTTGTAATAGAAAAACTAATTATTTTATTGTAAGTAATCATCTGGGAAAGATTCATAGTGATATCTGTTAGTGACATTTTTTACCCTGTTCACCTGTAATGTCTTCAAAGTGTCATTTTACAAAACATATCTTTAAAAGGCGTTTTCTCTAAACATTTTTTTTCTCAGACTCAGAAATCTCCACTGCAGTAGCTCTTACACAAACAAACTCTACAGTTCACATATCACTCATAGCCTGATTTATGCAATGTTTTATTCCCCAAAACGTGTGATTTAGATGCAAAAAGAGGTAAATCCTCTCAGTGAACACCTTTGACTCCAATAGGTCAACCAAAAGAAGAATGAACCTGGCTTTAACCAACGTTCACATTTCTGTTCTGGAAACGTATGCAAATGAACACATTTTCAATAAGGCGATGCATCATTCACACATAGAAATTCAGAAACTTGAGATACACAAATGATTGTCTGAATGTTAAGTTATCAACTTGGGAAGTTTCATGGCGATATAGATTTTAGTTAAAATGTTTACCCTGTTCACCCGTCGTGTCTTCCCTAATCTGATGAAAAATAAAGAGTAAAGTGTTGGGGAGCACTATTGACAAAGAAGTTCTTCCAGTATCTGATTTATTGACAAATCAGTTCAGTTCTAACATCTTACGTTGGGGACAACAACATGCATTCTGTATGTTTTCACAGCTCACTTGTGGAAGCACATTACATGTAAAAGCAAAAGACAAAGTGCTTTTCGGTTTACGAGGCTTTCCTTACTTTGAATGAAGAGCTTGAGTGAGGAAAGCCTCCTTTCCAACAGATACGGCCTAATGTACGAAGTAAATCTACATCTATTCCTAAAAAGAGGATGCTACATGAACACGGATCAAGACTGCCCCGATGTAGGGATCGCATGGAGGGGTGAGTGTGAGGTTAAGTGAAGTCCCAGGTGTAACACTGCCAGAGCAGACAGTGACTTCCAGCTAAGAGGATGATTTGGGTCAGTAGGTAATTGCATTCCTGGACCACAGGGACTGGCTGGCAATTAATCCTGCCAATGAGCCACGTGAAATATGCACATGTATACAGTGTGCCAGTAGACGGATGAATGCAGGCTCCTCCAAAAGAGGGATGGGGTAAAAGTTCTGCTGCTCACACCGGCGACTCACGGCTACGATGACGCAATAAGATGGTGGCAGAACTAAAGGGTGTCGTGTCTGACGTAGCACAGAATCAGAACGCTTCCGACTTAGTTCATTACTTCCTTAACATCTCAAACGCCTGCACGAAGCTCGAAAAATCCCATGTTCCCTAGCTTCTCCAAAACTGTTTTATCAGCCGCTTTGACGGTTTCCATCCATACAGGAGCATCCCTTCTCTTTTATTGATCAAGATCAAGAGAAACTGGTGCCAGGTTAAGAGTTAACTTCAAGCTGACAAATTACTCCAGAAGGCAAATAGCAGCAGCTTGTATTTTACTTCTCTGGTAATGGCTGACATTCCATTATAGCTCAATTTACAGTCTCGCTGTTCTCTCCAGAGTGCTTTGAGAATGCTTCCTGTGCATCCATGAGACTTTTAAAAACTAAAGGTTACATTTAAGAGTAATTTAAGTTTAAAAAAAAAAAAAAGTGAAGTATTTCCAGCCCTGGTAGAAGAAATAGAGATATTAGTGGATTTAGTTTAAATTTAATGGAAGAGGTTCCTTCGAAAGTTCCAGTAGTGTACACACATTTACAAACACTTATTGACCTTTACTCCGTGAATAAGAGATGCACAAGGCGTTCTGCAGCCGATCCAAACCTCAAATGTCCTCTGACGGACACATTTACACACGTGTATGATAGTTTTACGTCCGCACACAGCGGCACAGACTTTAACATTACAAGACGACAAGTTGTCAGTGTAAAAGTTCATTAGCGTGAGTGAAGAAGACACAAGGCTGCTATTTGTCACAACCGCAACTCCACAATAAGCAGTGGAGCAACAACCGTAAGAACATCTGAAACAACCTAATCAGACACTGCTTTTATCGTGACTCTTTCCCATTATGCTGCTCACAGTAATGTGATGACAGTGAGTCTCCCTTACACAGGACTGCTGATAAAGGAGCTAACAGCTAATGCTAACCGAGGTTATTACGATGCGTTCAAGCTCTGTTCAGTGAAAATGAGTATTGCGCGAAAGCAAACTATAACTATCATGACAAGTTCAAATGTAGTATTGAAAAATTAAGTTGTTAGCGAGAAACTGGAATAAATGAAGTTGTTTGAAGGAGACGTTTCCACAGCAACATAAAACAGATATTATAGAGGGATTTATTCTTGCTAACACTAGCTCTAAGCAGCTTAGAATACATCATTAAAACTAGTAATGCCAACATGGCTTTTAGTCAAAGCAAACAGTTCAATAAAAAAAATCTAGTTTTTCCTACGAATTTAAAATTGTTTTTAGTGCAAATAACCACCATAAATGATGACAATGGTTAAAATAAAGGATAACATTTCCAATATTTGATGCTTAACACTGACTTCAGGACGGCTGAAATAATTTTTCAGGATGCAGGTGATAAAAAGTCGAGAGCCTTGCTGCCAGTTAGTGAAAACCGGATTCGGCAGGTCAGACTTTTAAAAAATAAAAATCAGCCAAGAAAATTGCAATCAGTGCATTTCTGGTGAATACACGTTCATTGATTGGTTTCACTACTTGCTGCTGACATTTAAAAGTAAAGCAATGCTAACTGTGTCCACTGACATCATCCTTTTGCCATTGTAATCTGGTTTTCATGTGCGTTTGTTTTGGCACATCAGTAATGGCTCTGTGTTTTTCCAACAACATGCTTCAGTAATGTGACCGCCTTTAGATGCCGGCATCTGTCACCTGCATGCCAAGTGAGTGTATCAGTCACGTCGTGTGAAGTGTCCCATTAGCCTCCAGCTTCTGCCTAATCTGAGATTAATCAGTTAGTGGGCATCTGATCCTAAATGATAGGGGCACAGAGGGGATGTCACTTTTAGCACACAATCATTCCACTGTCGTTATGACAATGTTAAAGACTACAGTTGTTTACTGGGAAGTGTTGATGAGCAGTCGGGAGAAATGTTCAACGACCAGAATGGAAGAAGTGACGGCTGTTGGGATTGGAAACTCTCGACGCCAACAGTCTGGAATTGAAGCATCATTTCTTCAGAATCAGTGTCTTTTCAGACATGACAACATATGGAACAAAAATGTATGTTAAATAAATAAATTAGTGCTGGGCAACGATTAATATATTTAAATCGCGATTAAAATCTTTAATCGCATGGATTTTTTGCGATTAATCGCATTGTTATGGCAAAGTTCAATAATGAATTCAAAAGTAGTGTATTGCGCACTTTTATTTTAAAAGTACTACTATATGAACAAAAGGTCAATAACATTTGGTTCACGAGATGCAGGTAGCATGTTTTATACTTAATGTGAATATAATTCATACTTTGTTGGCATCTTATTCTGAAAACCGGATGTTCGTCTGAAGAAACCGGATGTTGTCTCACGTTAATGTTTCCGCTAACTTTCAAAGTCCTTCGCTCACTCCCGATCTGTACCGTTTAAATGCGTTTACGGTGAATTTCAGCATATAGGTGCACTAAAATGTAAGTGTCTGCTGAGTTGACCACGGAGATCTGAGTGTCTGCTGACTTTACCGCAGCGATGTCCAGTAGTCTCCAAGGAGAGCAACAGCTGGTGCAGCTTCTCTCTTTATTTCTGCCCCCCTCGACCAGAAGCGGAAGTCGCCTTTTCTCTACGGCAACCCTGAAGGGACATCATATATCGAATACAAAACGATAAACATGAGACAGTCTGTTACAATAATAATAAATTAAAAATACTTAGCTGTTTTTTTTTTTTGTGTCGTTTTGTTGAATAATTATTATTATTTTTTCCCATCTCAAAAGGCTCACACACACACACACACACACACACACCTGACTATAGGATGTTTGCTGGCTTTTATCCCACTATTCTTGTCATCCTCTTGTTATGTCTATGTATTGTCTCTTAATAAAAAAAATAAATAAATAATAAATTTAAAAAATGCGTTAACGCGCGATAAAATAATTGACGGCGTTAATTAATGAATGCGTTAACATGAAAATAACGCGTTAACTTGCCCAGGACTAAAACAAATAAATATATACTGTATATATAGCATTTCATTACTTTATATTCATGTAATAAGTACAAGTGTCAATTAGATGGTGAATTTCCTTGAGAATTTAAGAAAGTAAAATGGTTATAATAATAATAATAATAATAATAATCATCTGCATTGTGTTCAATGTGACCCAGACAGACGTGATCACTATAAGTGGGTTCCACTGTATTACTAATATCAATATTAGGACCGGAGATGGGAGGAGAGGGGGGGGAGGCAAAGCGATAAAGGCTAAAAAGAAAACAAATGTACCTTGATGAGCTGACCGAGTCTCTATGTTTAGGAGCTTCCTGACTGCATCACTTATGTCGGAAGTTATGGTTTATGACTTGTTTTTTCCTAATTAGTCACCAGCAATGAGGCCGTGAACACAAGTTTAACATGGCTGACAGATTGTCGGGATCGGCTCTACAAAGTTTATCCCATTTGTTTTATAGGCTTTTCAAATTGAGTAACAGGAACTAAAGAACAGACAGAGTCCACTGTTCATTCCAGAGGCAGGTCTGGGCTCTGCGCTAAAGAGAATTCATTCCTATGAAATGAAGACTGAATTCTTCAGACATGACAGAGTGTCTGGTGGAGGCTGCTGACATGACTGATGGTCATGACATCACGCAGTGGTTGTATTTGGAAAGTCAATAATAAATGCAGAAAAATACGAGAGGTGGACGTCCTCCAAAGTGCAGAAGACCTTCAACAGAGGTGATGAGTTATACAGACCAAAGCTAAAAATGACGGGCCGAGCCAAAGAAATCTGAAATCTATTGAATAATAATGCGTCTCTGATTTTTGTTTATGGCTCAGACATTCCAGCTCGACTGGGAAAAAGAAGAAAAACGTCAATTCATATCGTGAGAAAATCCTAAAAGTAGATACTGACATCTAAAAAGAGTAGTTAGTCATTGTTGCCAAATATGCTACCTGACAGTATTATAATACATTTTATATTCCAATCGAGCAGCAATAATTCCAAAGCTCTAATCATCATTTCAGACGACGCACTGCACATGTTCACAACCCTATACGACCTGTGCTCCTAAAGTCTCACCGGTTCAGAGTTGTTTTGAAGGAATCATTAGTTAAAGAGTAATCAAGAGTTACCAAAACAGAAAGTAATCAAACCCTTAAAGTGATTCTCCTTAATAAGAAAGATAATCTCCTCCCCCTTTAGCTCATCTCCTCAGCTCAGTCGGATTCTCCGTGTAATTGCTCTGGTTAATCACGCCGTAATTTGTTGACGAGATTCATTTGGGAGACTTGTCTTGAAAACATCACAATCTCTCCCAATCTGGGGACGGCAACAATCTGGAACTGAAGGGCCGCAAAGTAGAGTGAGACCAGATTAAGTGATTTGAAGAGCGTTGGAGATGTCGCCAGGGACCGATGTAACCGACGATCAGCGGAGCCTATTAAACTGCCAGAGCCAGTGATCTGTCTCAAGACACTCTCGTTGATTTGTCAAGAAACTGCTCACTCCAATATTCTTGATACTGTGCTAATAAATAAAACTGGTATTGAGCTTCTTTTATATTAATTATTATTCCTGTATTTAAAAGGTGCTGTGTGCAAGATTGCGAGCGTTTCTATTGCTTCTCAGGGGCTCTCCACATGGCGAAGGCTGAGCTGGTGGCTTGCAGCTAACAGCGCTAACGGGGCAAACAACAGTGCTGACAGAGCTAACAGTGTTAGGGGGAGCCGGAGGGCTTCAACAGAGGTGAGGAGTTATAATGGCCACGAGCAGGCAGCCACATCAACGTCACAATGACGGACCAAGCCAAAGAAATGGGAAATCTATTGGAAAACAATGAGTCTCAGATTGTTGTTAGAATATTGAATAAGTCTCATTGAGATTAGAAGATTCCCTTTTCTAAGGCCAACTATGACAACAATTGTCATGAATGTGCAGTGGTAACAGTTCATAGTTTATGTTGGATAATTATAAATCTTACAAATCTGATCTTTAAATCCACAAAGTATCAAACAGGGTGTGTAAAAAACAGCTACAGCCTGATTAACTTTGATGGCTACTCAAAAGTAATTAGGTTATCATAGCACTCTACATGTGTCCCCATATGTTGTTATGATAATCAATTCTGACAGAACTCCTCCTTACTTCCTCTCCTAGATCTCTTCCCAACGAAGCGTCTATAATGCTGCACAGCTGTCTGCCACCGAGTCATTGTGGGATAATAGTGTCGGTCTGAGAACTGAACTGAAATGATCTATGCGGATGTGTGTGTGAATGTTGAGAGAAAGAGGAAACTGTATTTAGGATCCAGTAACCTATGATCACTGGACAGTCTGGGCGTGACACCCCTTATTATTAATATTATGTTGCCACCAACACTAATAATTTAACTCTACCTGTATGTGGCTATCACACCGCTGATCTTTGTGAACTGGACTCATTGTACACTGAGGCTCATTTGAACAGAAAGGAGCCAATCTCGCGCCAGTCGCCTGCATATTACCTCATTTAAATAGGTGCAGATAGCACAGAAGCGGCGAGGCGCTGCTTGCCTGGCAGCACAGTTAGGGATGCATTTCTTTTACGTGCAGGTTTATACGCCATGCAAGTCTTTTGTGAACTTGCCCCAGAGTGTACTAAACTTAGCCACATTTTATTGTTTGGGAATTTTTACTAACTTGTTTTAGTTTGTTTAATAATCCAACTCTCCACACGGGTCAACCAATCGATTTAATATATGCTCTTCTTTTGTCTGGTGGAATAACCTGATGGAATTTTGTGGACCGAAACGTTGAATATCTCTGACTGCAAGTGAAGGGGACAGTGTGCGGGAGTCTTTTTGTGTGAAATTCAACCGTCAAAACTTTCACATTTCTATCTCCAAATGTTCTAAAGTTTTACTTTAAGGCCAATGGAGACCAAAATTTCACCCAGAAAGCACCGAAAGCCCGAGGCATGTCAGATGAAGTCAGCATGCTATCGCGCTCACAGTGACACTGCTACAGATCTATATGATCCAAAAAATATTTGGCCATCTATAATTTAAATATGTTTAGAAGTCATTGCAGAGGAAACATAAATATATTTAAAGACGTGTGGTGGGTGCCGGCTGAGTCTTTGGAGGGAAAAAGGAACAAGCATGGCCGAAAACATGCTGCATGTAACATTTCATGAATAGATAAATGGCTTAGAGATTATTAGATTCATTAATGAATGTGTCAGCTATACAGAATTCAGCCTCCAATAAAACAATATGGAAAAATATAACAATTGACACTTTGTACGCAAACGGGGTCACTAGCTCTGAGGCTGGTACAGTCCCAGCATCATTTCAAGATAAAAGTGAGAGATAATCACTCGTCCCTCCACCACTACTACTACTGCCGGCCACCGGCTACACAGAGTGTTTGAAGTGTGTGAGTGAGAGCCAGGAGGAAGGTCAGACCTGTTAAGGCGTAGATATCAGTTAGAGCGGATGTTAGTACAAACCAGAATTCTCGACTTGAGCTGGCCCCAACTCACTCACTCACTCACACACACACTTAATAATTTCTATCCTACAATATCTTCTCCGTTTGGGCCAGACATCATTCATCTTCATCCTCGTATTACTGACGGGTTGCATGCAAGGTCAGTCTCCCAGTCAAACATGTTGTCATAGTGCTGATTTCGTCCATACTTTTAAAACAATAATAATAACAACAGAAGCTTTCCCAAAATCTCCAGTGAGCTGGTGAACAGTCGATATCAAGTCCCTGTCTTTTCCACTCTGCAGGAGATGCGCGGGAACATTGTGTGTCGGTGTTGTGTCTGATGCAAGGAAACAGCAATGGACTCTCCTTAATGCCTCTCAAACTTTCAGTCAAGCAGTGACAAAACTCTTCTGCACAGGCAGCCTATACATACACCATTCTGGACGATGTAAAAAGATATTAGATTATAGTACTATTCTGACAATAAGTAGTCGCATTCTCTCACTGCGCACAGGAAATAAAACATCAAAAGAAAAATGAAGCACAGAGCGATACTCACAGTTTGTCTTTCGATCACTGAAGCAGAGAAAACTAGCTTGACTAAATGGCAGTCACTTGGAAAGGCTGCTCTCACCCCTAGAAAGCCTTGTGCAGCCCAAATGACTCACATCCCCTTCTCCCAACCTCTGTCAACCAGCGTGAGGAGGTAAACATTTCCAAATATGGAGAAAGTGTGGAGACAGTATTGAGGGCAATATCAGTTGGGTTTGCTTTTTAACTTGGAATGCCATACGCTGCAGAGCCAGAGTCCCTCAGCACAGCCAGTTCTGTGGTGCATACCTTTCACTGGGAATAATAACAGGGAACTTTTCACCATCTCTTTGGGTACGGTCTGACCTAAGATGGGTAACGCTGTGAGCCTACAAGCTCCAGTTTTAAAAAAGGGAAGGGGAGTCAAAATGTAGAGAAGAGGAGTTAGCTTAGAAAGCTGTGAAAGTGTATCACGATGAATTTGCAAAAAGAAATGCAGAGAAACAGACGCAATTTACTTCTTTTCTTTTTGTTAATCAGGCGACCGGGCCAGATTAGAAGTTAAAGATAGCCCATTTACTGTGAGAAGCTGTCGTGTCTCACTGATTGTGCTCCAGTGATTAAGAAGGTATAATTAAAGTGTGATTACTCCCCACCGGTGCCTGTGGGTCAGCGGAGATCCCGGAAACATTAACAGCTGCTGGGAGAGAACGCTACACTTCCCTGCCTGGAGAACGCGTTGAAGAGCAACCTGGCTGGAGAGCGCTCGTTACAGCCCAACCTACGTCATCCGTTTCCCAACGGGACGGACTGCGTTCGGACGACTGAAATTCTCACATGATCATAAATTACTTTTTAAATATTCTTTAGTTAAAATAGTTGCATTTAAAATACAGTTTTCTGACAACATTCTTTAATACCTTCAGGCCTAAATCTGGTGCACATCTGATTTGTAGCGATGCCAAATCAGTCTGAACAGTCGTATGAGAGTGTGTGCAGCTTTTAAATCACTAACTGAGCCTTTATCTGGCTCTGGACAAAAGAGGAGAAAAGCCTGTTGTTGCTGCTGAGCCGTGGGAGAAGAGTGAGGTGCTTCAATCTTTGAAATGTATTTCAATTCAAACTCTTAAATCACAATCGTGGCATGTTTTGAAACTTATAAGAAGAGGGGGCCAATCAGGGTCACATGACAATGTGGCTGCAATGTCTATGCAGACATAAACTCCTTAAAGAGGCTTAAAGAGGCTAGAGACTTGAATAAAAGCCATGGCTACATAACGTGTGCTTTTTACAATGAGACAAATCATATTTAATGAAACAAACTTTGCTATGAGTCAGTTGAGTTACATGATCTAACAAAGAAAATAGGCCGTAAAGCATTCAAATAGTTCTCCACTGATTAGAGCAGCTCTCCAGACACATGGTTGGACTTACTTTTTTTTTTTTTTTTAATAAAAAAGGTATCAAAATTGAGCACAAATCGCAAAATGGCAAAACCAGCGACATCATCTTTTGTGACCAGTGTAGCGTGAAAGCATTGTTTATTTAGCAAGGTAGCTAGCTAATTAGCAACCGCAAAATGATTGGAAATGTACAAACTTAATGTGACTATCTCCATTTTCCTCATCGTGTGTGCTAAATCAAAACGTGTCTGTGTGTGTGTGTGTGTGTGTGTGTGTATCCCAATAAAGCCGCAACCGCTGAGGAGGTTAGCAGAAGGCTAAGCTAAACTATTAGCATTTTCTCTCCTTCTTTCTTGGATGCATTAGAGCTGCAGCAGCTAGAGCCTAGAGTCAGTTTGTCATCTCAAATGTATGCATTATTAAATCTGACACCCAACAACACAGCAGCAGGACTTCTTCCATGCACAACTTTAGCCCCACTACTCTGAGCTGATGCCTATATGCCTCCAGTCCTTCTTTCGTTTTGCCTCCAGCTAACACCGTGACGCATTCGTGGTGTCTGGCCTAAAACAAAGGAGACATTACGTCCGCTGTGCAAAAGCTTACAGAGATATTACAGCAAAAACAAGTTGATATGGATCCTCACTGAAAGATACACTGTGTAAAACATGGAGCTGCTTACAATAAAGCGCTCGCACTGAGAATCAACAAAGCAGGTTTTAGCTTTTCTGTGTTCGACACTGAGCTACTTTGAGTTTCCAAACCATCATGTGCAAATCTGTGACAGCTTTACAGAGCGACTTGACCCTGACTTGGTAACTTATGTCCATATTTTTGCACTTAAACGGCAACACATGACCTTCCAAACATAAGTTCTGCTACCACCCAACACAGAACACAAAAGCAGGGGGAAAAAAGCAGACTACAGCAAAAGCGGTCTTACCTTGTCTCCTCTCTGGATGTACGGGATTCCTGGAAGGCTGTTGAAGCGACGCCCTTCACCGTATGTCGAAATCTGTTGAGATTGAGAAACTGTCATTCAAACGGATTACGTAACTATAATTTAGCTATGCAGGAGCACAGCAACATAGTAAGTGGGTCCTGTCAACTTCACAGAAATGTGTTTGCGTGAGTGTGCCGTTCATCAGAGGACAGATGAGCCATAGGCAGCCTCCTATAAATCCTGCATGGACCCGAGTGGAGGTTTTCCATTTAAATTTGAGCCCGTCATTTCTCACCAGGCACCTGTCACGGCCTGTTGGGAGCAATACTTCACAGCAAAGGCACAGTTCAAGGAACACAATGCTGACAAGTTGCATTGCAGAAAACGTTTCACTACGGTGGAACAGTTATTTAGCGAAGATAACTAAGACTGAAATAACGTTGGATATGAAGGTTGGCCGTGGACAACGATGACCTCACAAGATCGAGGCGAAGCAAGCTGCTCTCCACTGACGACGACACCCAGGGCATGATGGGAAACGCCAGGCTGTCGCCCCGATCAAAGAGCCGATTGGCTCTTAGTCTCGACAACAAACACCGCGTTTTGAACAAAATGCCAGAGATACACGCACATTTACAAACAAATGCAAACTACAGGTAGCCTACAGATCGGATCCAACAGGATGAAACTATTAACTGTTTCTGTGACTTCCTGTAGATTCTTTGAAGGCTGCTGGAAAGTGTCCGACTTGACCGCACTTACTCCGTCTTTAGTTTTAGATGTAGTGGTAGTAGTAATTGTGACAATAATTTGTCCTGCAGCACTACATTTTTTTGTAATCCACATGGATTCAAGGCAACAGTATTGTTGTGCAAACCAGCCCAGCACATGTCACACCCTACTGACAGCACAGCGGGCGCTGACATGTCTATGCTGTGCCCTGCGTGTTGTCTTGTTATCTTAATACACACTTGTTTTCCTCTAACAAGGTTACGTAGCCCTATTCTGTGGCCTCTGCATATTTTGATGTGTTCCATAACACTATAAATTAACAAGATTTCATTCAAGAATCTTGGGTCAGTCACTAACCCTTTAGCTGCCTTCCAAACAACATACCTTTACTTTTAGTACATACTGCCCTTTCAAAGAAAGTACTTTAGCATGCAGTACAGATACTTCTTCCTCATAACATGGCACTTTGAACTTTGACCCTGTTGCTCATATATCTGACTCGCAAAGGATTGTGGGTCGGAAACTGCAAAATGCGACCAGATTTAGTAGAACATCCTGGTATTTTTGGCGTACTCTATTTTAAATACTATGTATTGGGACTAAATTATTTTCTGGCATACACGATAGTATGGCATTATGGGTATTGGAACGTACAGCTTGATCCCTAACACATTAAAGGCTGTCGCACTAAGGAGACAGTATGAGAAACGCAGGTACTGTACAAGTAGGTGGTCACTAACCCAACATGAAGCTTTGGGGATACCTAGCCCCAGTTTGTGCAAGATGGAATATGTTTCATCTTAAAAATGATTAGAAGAGTCTTTGAGAATTCTGGAGATCGCTCCATAACGTCAGTGAGTCTTGTTAAATGACCCTGTGGCAAAGATTGACACGTATCTGCAGATCAAATGTAATAGTGATACACAAAAGCAATAGCCCACTCGTATTATAAATAATGGAGAGGTGTACACTAGTTTCTGGTAACACTCAAACAGGTGACACTTTCGAAAAAGCCCAACGTCTTGACATCACGCTCCGCTCTAAAACGGTTCACTTTGAGTCGGGGGGAACTGCTGCTGTTCCTTGCAGAAAAAAGGACACCCTCATTAAAATAACACAAACAGTAGAGTAACTTGACTAAACCTACCAGGGGGGCCCGGGCTCAAAGACGGCTGAGGCACTCATCTTTTAACTTTAACATCATCAACGCTGTCAAACGAGTCCTTTTTTAACCAGAGATTTTAAAAGACAGTTCCGTTTAATGCTGCCTGAGTCAAAAATGTGTCAGAGCGACACAGATGTATGCGGTTTGATGACAGCGCTCTCGGGGGACCTTGGTGTTATTGATTTAAAACATCTAAGTCAAAGTTTGAATTCAGTCCTTTTGGAGAAGGAAGTGAGACTTATTTTTCACGTTAGCAACATTTTATGGTAGAACAATATCTATAGTCTGGACCAGGGCTCTTATTTCTTTTCACAAAAGATGAAGGCAACCGACAAGGTTAAAGCAACATTTGGGAGGTATTAAGTCAAGATATCGGTGCGAGACTGTGATAAATGGAATCCTTTAGAGGGAATCTTGAGAGAGACCCACACAAAACCTTACAATACACATGACGCACGGAGAAACATTTAATGCCAATAAACAAGGTCGGAGTTGTCCTCCATACCTAGAATTGAATGGGATTTGTTAGGTTGTATTTACGTCGTTCTTTAAAGAAATGATGGCTGGGAACACAGAGGATGTGATCAGCCGGGCGGATAGTACGGTTGGACACAAAGGCGTCCTTTTCAAAGTGGTTAATCTCACTTTTCTCAAGGAGGAAAGTGACCTCATTCAGAACCGTCTTAGTTAACATCTTGTTGGTAAAGTGGTCAAGGTACAGCACCTGGCATGAAGTCTGTCCAGGCTCGTTGAAGTACCTTAAGACTTCAGGTGGTGCAAAGTCTGACCTGTTTGGACATTTATTATGTCACAAATCAAGGTAGTCACGCTCCAAACCAGGGTTAACAGTAACATGAACGTTACATTGTAACTGTGGCCAGCAGTTAGTCCACACCTTCATGAGACGCAACAATGAAATAAAGTAACTGTCATATACGAAGTCCACAGAAAACAGAACTACTGAACACAATTCTATCCAACTTTATGTTAAACACCGCCGACAATACTATTTAAACGACGTGGCGAACCTTTTGCCGACGTAAACTCGTCAGTTCATACGTTAAGCGGGGACACTTTCCTGTTTTGTTTTTTAACGACGACGCCAAAAAGCTATTAAACAGTTACTTTAGCTACCAGTTGGCGCTATTAACTGTAACGGGACAGGGGGCTCGTGAGTCCGCTAAGGTGACGTTTAGCGACATATTTCACAGCAGAGAGCGGCTCTCGTGTTTTCTCCGGTGACACGGCTGTCTTCCGCATTGCTCAGCAGCAGAGCAGTTGGCTAAAAACAGACACACCAGAGACGCCCAGAGTCCCTTTTGGCAAAACCTGACGGCTCACAATGTCGTATATATTGAACGCATGACTGAGCCTGGCTCAGCACCAGCTACCGACAAGTTAGCTTCGTTAGTACCCACATGTAACATTAGCACCGGCCGAGGCTACCGCAAGAGTCCACGCCCTCATTGTGAACTCAGTCCGAGCTACAGTAAAATTCATATTATAGCACAAGGCCGAACAAATCGGAGAGGAGCTACTACCAACACCGGGTTAACCAGTCGTACCTTAAACTACACCGGTTTAAAACACAGCAGACCGTCGCAGATAAGTTTAAAGCGCGACAAGAGCGCGCGGTAGTTTCGCTTACCTCGCTTTCTAGGAAATAAAACAAGAGGTTCAAATCCCACCAGAAAAAAAGTGAAACTTCTTGATCCAAATTCTGGGAGAGTTGTAGGCGGTGACGTCACGCTCTGAAATTCCAGCCGTCTGAGTGAGTTGAGAGGTTTGCCCATGTAAGGCAGCAGGCCAGCGGTGTCACCGAGCCAGAAGACCGCGGGCCCGAGTCTGTCTGTTTACAGAAGGATGTACATGGAACAGGGAAAAAAATGCATGTTTAGTGGATTGCAGTTTCCCCTTTTTTATTTTTCCGAAGCTGAACCCCATGATTCTGTCCCCAAAAGACACATGTTGATAACTCATCCTGTGACTGAAACATAACAAGAATTATATATTAATTCGATCTATATAAGTATGCACACCTGCAAAATGCCATTCAGTTAAACAGCCTCGCACTAAATAGCATAAGTTAGGGTAAACGTTTTGCACAGAAATGTGAACACTCAACATTTTGAACACCTTAAAATTTAATGTATTACAACTTCATCTCAAACTTGTAGCAGAACAGAAATACACAGAATAGCCCTTTTCCAACCTGACAGGAAAAGAAGGTGGGGAAAGAGAGGCTATAAATTAGACACACCTGTGAGCTGGGGGAAGTGGGGGAACCAATCAACTCACCAAAGCTGCATGGAGGAGAACAAAGAGAGGAGTGAGAGTTTTTAATGGAGTTAACGAAAGTATGATTCAGTTTCTGGACCTGTTAAGCTCAAAATAAGAGAATGTTGACAAAGACTAAACTAAATCGGAGCAGCAAAGGATCCATGAACCGGCTGGATACACGGAGCTTTCTGAGAGGACAAGGCCTTATTGGAGGTGTGCTGATCCCGGGAGCAGGTGGTGAACAAAGAATCGTGTTCTGCTACAGCTTGGACCGATTTGAGGCCTCCTTAACTTCGGGGATTCATCAAGCTAAGTCCCGTTAACTGAAACTCTCCAGGCTTCTACTTCTTCTTCTCCTAGCACACTTAAACACCTTGAAATAAACTTAACGGAACTGAAATGAACTGCCATATTCCCTTAGCTTTGGAACGGAACTACAACACCCCAACACTCACACACTCACACCTTATCACTTGCATATAAACTATTGACATTCACCTGGAGTCCTCATTCATTTTGATTTGAATAGTTGTGAGAAAAACCTACGCTACAAACTATGGAATCACAAACTAATAGAACTTAATCAACACTTCTCTGAGGACTATTATTTTCCGCCAGAGCAGATTAATTTTGTTGTGTGGTATACATTTAGATTGAATTATGAACATAGATATTGCAGGGGTTTTTTATTTCTAGAAATGGGGGATTTTTTCTTCCAAGGTATCCTGCTGAACCGAGGCCCGATAATTGGACAAAGGGCTTTGAAATGACAAGGTGCTGGATGAAAAGGAAGCGGCTCAGCAAGTGTTTCAGTGCCAATGGAGCATTGAGGTGTGAATGGGGCACATGCAGTCATTTGAACAGATTCAAATTCATACACGACGTGTTGCATTCTGTAGCGTTACCGTACACCGTCTGTCTTCTGGAACCACGAGGAAGCGAGCGAGCGTCTCCACTCCAACTTGGCAATGTGACTACTACAATGACTAAAACCTGACAATACTGGGTAGTTTTGTTCAAGTATTGGATTTGAGAACAAACGGTACACTTCTGTAAAACAGCTCCTGACACTGCTTCTATACCTATCAAATAGCACCAGGACAAAAAGTCCAATAAGACACAGATGTGGTTCATTTTTTCCTCTGGTTGGTTGTTTGTTTCATTAGTTTCAGTGTTGTTTATTTTCCCATCAACTTATGGTTTAAAAGCTTCCTTTGCATACATGCACTGCAAATGTGAACAAGGCCTTAGCGCCTTAGTACTGTTATTGTCACAGTTCATGGTTTCTGTGTTACATGTTGAGGGAAGTGCAAGGTATTATGAATACTGTATGAGCTGAAAGGACAGTAATGCAGTGTTTTACTTTCTGCCTTATTTTTTGATTCAGGGAGATTTAAGTGTTGAACAGCAGATGGTTGGCTTTAACTAGGGGATCAATAGTGATTTAACAAATTTATTAATTAAATTTTAGTCACCTACCGATCGACGACCAGTGTTTATTATTATTAACTATTTATTATAGTTACACCAGCCATCATACCCCAGAAACAGCATGTTAAAGGGAAAGTTCACCCCAAAATCAATTCCTCCTACCTGTAGTGCTATTTATCAATCTAGATTGTTTTAGTGCGGGTTGCCTAATTTGGGAGATATCGGTTCGTAGAGATTTATGGTGGAACTGTCCCATTTACATAAATAAATGGGCACGTGAAGCTGGGAAAGCATGTCTCAGCCTCCCGGACAATCAGCACCGGTTCCCCCCCCAAGGCTGTGTTCTTTCCCCTCCGCTCTTCTCCCACACGAACAGTCCGTCAAGCTGCTAAAGTTTGCGGACGACACCACCCTCATTGGACTCATCTCTGGTGGGGATGAGTCCGCCTACAGGTGGGAGACTGACCATCTGGTGACCTGGTGTGGTCTGAACAACTTGGAGCTCAATGCTCTAAAGACAGTGGAGATGGTTGTGGATTTCAGGAAGAACGTAGCCCCATCTGCCCCTATCACCCTGTGTGACTCCCCCGTCGACGAGGTGGAGTCCTTCCGTTTCCTGGGCTCCATCATATCCCAGGACCTCAAGTGGGAGCTGAACATCAGCTCCATCACCAAGAAGGCTCAGCAGAGGATGAACTTCCTGAGGCAGCTGAAGGAATTCAACCTGCGAAAGTCAATGATGGTGCACTTCTACTGCCATCATTGAGTCCATCCTCTGCTCCTCCATCACGGTCTGGTACGCTGCAGCCACCGCCAAGGACAAGGGCAGGCTGCAGCGCATCATTCGCTCTGCCGGGAGGGTGATTGGCTGCAAAAGGACTTGTTCCCTTCAAGGACCCTGAAGCGAGCAAGAAAGATTGTAGCCGACCCCTCTCACCCTGGACACAAACTGTTAGTGCCCCTTCCATCTGGCAGGAGGCTGCGGTCCATCAGGACCAAGACCTCGCGACACATGAACAGTTTCTTCCCATCCGCAGTCGGGCTCATTAACAAAGCCTGGGACCCCCACTGACTCTGTCATCCCCAGGACAATTTCCTACGTCACTCCCCTGCACATCCCTATGTTTCTTTATTTAAACACACTCGACACTTTAACATTTCACTTACATTTCACTTGTTTACAGTCCTATTATCTGTTTGTTGTGCACTTTATTTCATATTCTTTTATATTCTATTGTAAATTTTAATGTTTCTATTTATTGCACTGTGTTGATTGTTGTTTGTTTAATTTTATTGTTTATTGTTAAATGTTATGCACCACCCGCCATGACAAATTCCTTGTAGGTGCAAACTTCCTTGGCAATAAACGGTTCTGATTCTGATAATAACACTTGGAATACATTTTACAGTGGAAATACCAAGTCATATACATCTCTTTATTCATGGTGATTGTGTACAGTATAATATTGACTGATCACAGTCGGAAAAACACAGGCATTACTGATAACAATGGCTCCGCTCTGTTCAAATGTCCCAGTAAGCCATGACAGCTAAATGGAATTCAGCCTTCATTCAATGTATAATTTACACCAATGTTTCCTACTCTCGCATGTTAAAATGTTTTCTGTGAAAAGGGTCTATATTATAGAAGCTGTTGTTATAGCACACAGGAAATGAACTTTATCATTTTTCACAGACAGGAAATGATTCAATGTCTGTACCGCCAGATGTCACGTCAAACTATGACTTAAAATATGATGGGCAATTAAACTTAGTGAAAAAACAGCAAATTGTACTTAAATTTTAAAGCAACATTAATTTAAAAAAATAATAATAGTTGGGGCCATTTTGCGGCAGCGGAAAAAGCTGTAACCACAACACTGACATACAGTATGTTGTCATGATAAAGTTGATATGGTGAACCTGTTTGCTAACAGTTGCCTGTTTACACATCTAGCAAACATTAGCATTTATTTGGAGTTTGCAGTCTGGTCTCTGTGGGTTCACCACTACATGCAACACCATGTAGTGGTATATTACAAAGAGTCATTTGATCCATTGTTAACATCAATAGTGATTTGTGGAGCTTTAGTGCTTTTTTTTAGATATTTCAATTTGATATATATTTTCAGTTGTGAGTAGATCCTCCATTTCTTTTGGCATTGCCTTGTGGAACAATAGTACATCATCAGCAAACTAATCCAAATCATTTGGTAGTCTGCGTACTTCATTATGTTTGACACTAGCAGTGTGAGCACACTTCATTCTCGGACCGTCAGTGTTATTACACCTGTGCCTCTCTTTGCTTTGGCATGTCTAGATTTCTGCAGTGGGAAAGTGGTGACACGTTCTGCCGATACCTTTTTATTCAAACACCTTCTAGCTCATAATGACTGAGCCACTGTGCTCACTCCATGTTTGCCTCACTTGCATTTAGAGTTCTTCTGCCGCTTCTCGTTTATCAAAGCTGCAAACACTTGATACATGCAAGCCCACTATCAGATGTCCAACGGTGCTGTTGCTTCATGTGGGCTCTCGCTGGCCTCAGTCATGAGCCATGCAAACCAGACGGTTAGAATGCGTGCTCGTGATTGCATTCAAATATACGATGACTACTTTTTTTCACCTCTGATTCTGTGCTCATGGTTTTATCGCCTCAGTGTTGTCATTCATAGCACTGACATTGTGTGTGTCGTGCGTTTGTACATGCAAATACGTCCAGACACTGTTGCTTATATTTCTGAGACAAATGATAAAATGACTGATTAGTTTCTATGATGTAGTTTAATGAAAATATTTACAAGAAATTAAATCTGTCATTCTTTTAAGAGGCCAAATAAAAAAAAAAAGAAGAATTCACTCGGAGCGCTATCTTTTAATTGATAATTCTGACTTTACTGCAAACTGATTACATTGTGCTGCGAGTATACTATTTTGTTTTTTTTCACCGTGCATGAGGAAAGCATAAACGGCGCTTGCAGATCGAGCACGCTGATAAAGAAAATAAAAAAACGATTTGTGCTATTTTAGTGTCTTACTCCGTGCATCTCCAAATTCCAGGGCAAGAAGAAGAAGAAGAAGAAGAAGAAGAAGAAAAAAAAAAAGGTAATCTCATTTGTAATGTGTGACAGCTTATTTCCAAGTGTGCACACTGGCAATTTTTTAATGGGCCCGCCAGTGATTCTTCTTCCACTGATTTTCAAAAAGACACCCTGGAACAGTTTAGGCGACACGTGCCGTCGCCTGTGAACTTCAAGTTATCAATCAAGCACCAATTAACATGCTCAGTTAGAGGATAGCAGGGGCCCTTTGATGTTAGGCAGCGTAGCTACGCATGTCATTGATATGATGGGCCTCAATTCTATCCTCGCTGCCCCCAAACTTATGAAATAGAAATACGCTCACAGGGTCCACCACAACAGATAGCTCACGCTGGAGATATGTTTGGATGTTTGATCTAACTTGTCATGTAGAACTTTGCGCATTTTAATCACTATGGTGGTTGATACGGCACAGAAAGGAAGAGAAAACAACCTCGTTTTTCGTGTTTCAATTGTTCCAGCATCGGATATCCTGTTTTATTTACTGGTTGTAACACAGCATTCTACCCCACGCCACTTCCTCTGAAGTAGGTAAACCTCAAACACTACACAGGAGCAGCTGCACGAGTTGATGTGTACTTCCTCATAAACGTGCGAGTGCAAGCATGCATATTTTTTTTTTTATTTTTTTTTTAAAAAATTTTTTTTTTTTTTTTGCACCTACACGCCGAACAAGAAAACTATTGTCTCCCAAACGCAGTTTCAAACAGGCCCTCGTTTTCAGGAATGGATGGCGGATGAGGACAGCATTGACATCGCATGTGACACCACGACGGGTGGAAGGGTGAATCTGTAGGTAAAGTCATCTCGCTGGAACCACTGCAGCCAAGTCCAGGTGCTTTGCACAAAAACAACACAGATCTTTGCAGGGGGAAAAAAACAGAAACAACAAATGTGGGAACTATGTATGCTCTGTTAATTAGAGCTGATAGCACAGATTAGTCTTCAAGCACAACCATATTACAGAGAGTCATGCCAAATAAGGGGAGACAAAAGTAGGAGAGAGGAAGCCTCAGTACAAAAACAATGTCCCAAAGCTACTAATCAAACAACTCCCGATCTAGATCTAGACCTCAGATTACACTAATGAATTCTAATTCCTATGTTTTAGCATGTAAATATGTATCAAAATGGTAGACGGAGACAATCCCTGCCTGCAGCAAAGGTTTCGGCAGGAATGAGCCGCACTTCATGTTGCACCTTTGAAGCGTTTAAAGCGGCAGGATTTTGTCAGTGTCCTGAAATCTGTTGTTTTTTTTTTTGTGGGGGTGCCATTTAGTCATGAATACATTTATTTTTTTCAACGAACATGATCAACTTTCTTACCTCTGAGTAAAATGTATTCAGCAGCCTCTGTTTCTCAGCAACAGAGTATTTAAGCGCTCTGTCGGGTTGATGTTATCGACCAAAAACTTGGACAGCACGGCTTCAGTAATAATATGAAGCAAATCTAAAATTGGATCACAAACTGTTTAACTTTTCTGAACCAAAACCACTAAATGAACCCACCCTAAAGTTGTTAGAATTCAAAAGGTTTGATTTTTCTGTCGAGTATTTGCTGCACAGGCACACTTTACATGGGTTGGATCATGGAGCTATGTAGTGTGAAACCTTTTGGAGATTTGAAGCTGGCCTTTAGCTGAGCAGGTTTCTGCAGAACAGTGGCTGCTGCGTCCTTAAGGGACAATTTTGGGATAATAGGAAGTGCTAAAATGTAGTGTAACGGTAAGCACAGAGCAGTATCTCGTAAATAACTGTAACTGAGTAAGCAAACTGGCTCAGTGATATCAGTTAGAGAACATCTACTGAAAGTTTGCAGACGCTAGCCATCATTAGCAACCATAAACAACTGGTCCTACCAGACCAAACAAGCCTGTAGCAGTAGAACCCCCGGGTGTATTCAATTGAACAAGGGTGTGTTTTTTTGCTTATGAATTCAACTTTTTTTTGAGAGAGAGGAAGAATGTGTTATTGCTTCTTTCAAAAATTGACTCATTTTAAGCATTCTCTATACGGAATTTAGAGCATATCTTTTGTCTCACCACGGCTAGCAGCTAACCGTGCTAACAGCACGGACAGTGCGAAGCATGGCAACAGTGCCGAATGATTTAGCGAGACTGCGTTAACAGCTTTAACCGCCATATGGGTGCAGTACAGAGCGGTGGACATGATCTAGCCGGTGGCGGACGCCAACATGCACAGAAAGTTGCACAGCCGGCTCGCATTACCACACACACACACACACAGGGAGAGTGACTTCATTCTGTGCTCGGGTTGACATTACTACACATACAGGTGCTGGTCATATAATTATAATATCATCAAAAAGTTGATTTATTTCACTAATTCCATTCAAAAAGTCAAACTTGTCTATTATATTCATAATTACACACAGACTGATATATTTCAAATGTTTATTTCTTTTAATTTT
>NW_022280097.1:1996470-2036810 GCF_004355925.1 Anarrhichthys ocellatus | reverse complement strand
TATGTATATATATGTATATATATATATGTGTATGTATATATATGTATATATATATATGTGTATGTATATATATGTATATATATATATGTGTATGTATGTATATGTATATATGTGTATGTATGTATATGTATATATGTGTATGTATGTATATGTATATATGTGTATATGTATATATATGTATATGTATGTGTATATGTATATATATGTATATGTATGTGTATATGTATATGTATGTGTATGTATATATATGTATATGTATATATATGTGTATATATATGTATATGTATATATATGTGTATGTATATATATGTATATATATGTGTATGTATATATATGTATATATATGTGTATGTATATGTGTATGTATATATATGTGTATGTATGTATGTATATATGTGTATATATGTATATATATGTGTATGTATATATGTATGTATGTGTATATATGCATGTATGTATGTGTATGTATGTGTGTGTATGTATGTATGTATGTATGTGTGTGTATGTATGTATGCATGTATATGTATATATATATACTCAGCAGCAAACAACTATTTGCTATGTTAATGCTCTGAATATCAAATTTAGCACCTTTAAGGGTGCGCACATATATTTGACCTCACAGTGATTAGACAAGAACAAAATATGAATTATTGAGAATTATTTTCTTCTATGTAACAAATTAATCACCAGTGAGTGTTGTTTTTTTCCCCCAACACCACTCTTGTCCAGCTGTTTTATTACATTATAAAAAAACAAAGTTTTGATCCCCGGACTGGCCTCGTCAGAGACAAAGGTATCTTGTGTACGTAATGTAAACCCAAATGCACAGAGAACGAAAAAAGGAAGAGAGGAGGGAGCTGCACAGCCCGGACAAGTCAAACAACTACTTGTTCAAGGCGTTCAAACAACAACTCCCAATAGGTTCATTTTCTCCAGCACAAACTCAGGCTTTGAATTCAGTGTATAAGTTCCTGAGGGTTTGTTTTTACTGCTCAGAATGCAGACATCTTAACTGTTTTCTTGTCTGTTCCCCGTATGAGGGGAAAAAACGAGTGGACCAGCGTCTTCGGACCATAAACCACGCTGACATTCCTGTGTTGTGAAACTACAAACATGCAGGGGAGACATTCCTAAAAATGAGGCGCCGCTAGACTGCTCTCGACCCGCAGAGACGGAGACGGTGAAGTCCCGCGCAACGGCCCGTAACGGAGAATAAAAAGTAAAGTGGAAGTTACTAAAAGGTTGTCGTCGCCATACCTTAAAAGGACAAACGGAAGTTAATCTACCGAAGCGTTCAAACAAGATGTCACCGTTTGTTTATCATGTCGGGTTGGGATGGTTTCCTCAGAGCAGCAAACATCATTAATTATTCATACACTGTTTGTCTACAGTAAAAGAATGGCAGAGCTGGAACAAGTATGCAAAATCAAGTCATTTGCAAATAATTGATAAGAGTATACAAAATCAGAAGCAGTACATAGACTTTGAGTGTAAATGATCCAACAGTTGGATGAAACGCACCATTTTAAACACACGCGTGTTAAAATGTCTTTTTCAAGCAATGCATTACTTTTGGAGCCAAAGTAAGCGTTTTTAAGTTTCTGTGCAAAAGGTAGCACTGATGTGCACATGCTATGAAAGACCTTTCCCAAATGAAGAGACAGCTTGTGGAGTGTTTATGGAGATTTTCTTCCATATATCTAAAGGTTGTGTACAGCCTCCTCCCAGACTGAATGTTCCAAAAAATGTAAAGTGGAGTGTTGGCGCTAGGTGGGGGTGAACAGTTCTTTGTGGAGACTTTGCAACGTAGCGTGTGATGGGGAGGGGTCTACATGGGTACAGACATGGCACAGAGACAGATTGACGCATTGGCTCTGTTTGAAACCACATACTAACATACCATTTATATATAATATATAATCATAGTCGGCCTGATGTCAAATTGAGTATGTAGTGCATTCCAACTGCACAGTATGCGGACACTGTGTACGCAAGATGAATACTGCAAAAAGTTTCTTCGTGTGAGACGTGAGCTGACTGGACATACTCGATAAATGCCATGCGGTTCTTCAGACTGTCTAATGGCGGACTGAGAGGCAGACGGTTAAAATAATTGCACGGTTGGATAAAATAATTAGGAATGATAGAAAATAATAAAATAAAGCACCAGGTGTTTTAGTTTTTTTACTAATTATGGCATAAGAGTGACGTTGAGGCACAGTTGAGAAGAAATAATTTGATCACATATATAATGTACTTTAGAAAACATATCAAATAGTAAAATGTTAATTCTAATTAGCATTAAAGCTACTACGAGGAACTTTCATTTTACGTTGATGTTGGCGGTCCCTGTGGACGAAAGCGTTCTGTCTTGTCTCTCTTCCCTCCAGCGGGGCCCCGCACATATGGCCTGGGTCTCCAGCAGCATGGTGGCAGTGTTGGCGGCGAAGCTTAGCTTCTGATTGGAGGAGGAGACGCTGCTGCCGGGCGCGGAGCTCTCCTTCTCCCGCCGGATCTTCTGATTGCAGGTCGAAGGCGGCAGATGGCGAAAGATGACTTTACATCGCATTACGTGCTGATAACTTGATTAAAAAAACACACACACCCTTTGGAACAAAGACACGGAATTGGATCTTTCTGTCTTTGAATATTTGTTCTCGCAGGTATCAACTTTCTATTGATCATCGTGAACTAGAATACCAACACAATGAAACATCGCACCTGAACCCTCGAGCCCATTTCATTCCTGATACTGAAGATCCCACTTCCCGAACACCCACAGACTGTACGCTGAAGAAAGACAATCCTGGAACACCCGTGACAAAGCTGTCACTTTGAATCATCCGTCGTACAGTCTGTCTCTCAGAAGTGCAGTTTCTCTTCACTCCATAAATGCCAGCTAATGCACAGCACGAGATTAGGCACTTGTGACCTTTATTGGAGCTGATAGCAGCCCCCGTGGGTACCGGGGAGCTCCGTGTTGGCACAACAAAGGGCTTGTAGTGGAGCTAGATTACAGATCTACACGATAGGTAAGTGATAATGACAAGGAAGCATTATCCTCCTCTGATGTGATAATTACCTGCAGTCGACTGCCTCGCAAAGGTTATCGCGCGCACGGACGACCTGCAGACGCTTCAGGAAACTGCACCGATGCATCGTTGTTTAAATGTGCTGTAAACCTGTGATTATGTATGTTTTAGTTTTGTTTCTTACTTTTATAACATCATCTCTCTGCCTTGTTTATTTTTGTATTGTCTACATGGTTTCTGTTTTTACCATGTAAAGTGCCTTTGAGTGCCTTTTCAATCGCTATACAAATGAGATTTATTATAATTATTATTATTATTACTTAGCTAGATTAATGGATTAACGATCAATAAATTCAGCCTGCATCACTCACTGAGGGGCCACATTTTAATTCAATGGTTTTCCTCAGAATAAAGAAAAAAAAATAAAGTAGATTTTGAATTCTTCTGCAAACAGGGCAGGGTCACTATTTTCAACTTCTAGACATTGTTTTTTTGTTGATGTGAATTACTGCGAGGCATGCTGTAGAGACGAGGATGCTGTGAATCTTCTATTTCCAAGGGGGAAAAGGCCAAGCCAGAAATATGAAGTCTGTCTGGGCTTTTGAAAATAAATAAAAAGATAAATAAACACTTTCATGAAATCAAGTTTGCATCTAGAAATCCCCTTTTTAAATTGTATGTTTTATATGGTTGATCCCCCTTTTTGTTAATTTGATGCGGGCCGAAATTACATCAGATGACAGCATTAATCCGACATAGTTATCAACATTTTTAAAAAATTCAAAAAGCGTTTGGCGCTGTTTGGCCCCCGGGGGCCGACGGCAGCAGAGCCTCTGTAACGGGATGATATGGATTACACCGACCTTGACCCCCCCTCCCACAATTCTTTACGCTTGCCAGTCAAACACATACGATGGCGGCCGCGGCCGAATAAAACCCAAATATCCCTCTGATGATTAAGGTCACTCATACGCTGCTCTGTGGAATCCATCCTCTTATAAGCCCCGCAGAGCAGGAGACAGAGCGGGGGGGGGTCTTGATGTCTCTATATTGTCATTTATCTACAGGTTCTTTCTGCCTCAGTGCCGTGGCTGCCGGTGACAGCAAGAGAGAGACAACACAGCAATCGAAGTTTTCTTTTTGTTGTTTACCCCTCTGAGGCGCTGTGACCTGTTGTTGGCTTTCATTTGTGTGTCAGTCCAGAGGTCTAAGCTTCTTCACGAGGAGTTTATCCCTGGATCACACAGATCCCAGGGCTCACCGGTCCACCCCCCCCCCCCCTCTCCATCCCAAGAGCTCAGATTGTTAGGGGGCCGCATTATATATGATGGAGATGTGCTGGGCCTAATTTGGCTTTCTGGCTGACTTTTAGTCCCACTCATCCAAATGGATTATCCTGAGGCTGCGACGAACATACTGTACAGATCTGTCATACACCCGTAAATGCACATACGTATACTGAATAATATCTCATTACTCCCCCCCCTTCGCATTTGCTTCTTTACGTGTGAGTGCGCACCTATGATCTATGATGTGCACAGAGAGCACGCGTTGTATTCATTTCATCAACATCAGGTGTCGCGAGCGATTACACACTGATGCTCTTACATTACCACTATCGATTCACGGGCAGAAAAGTGCATGATCCCTGGTGACTTTTTTTTTTCATTATAATAAGCATGCAGCTCCACACTAATTATTTGATATTGCCGCCAAAAAAACTGATATTAGCAGTTTTCCTCCCAAATGTTGCTTCCCTGTTTTCAGGATTTTCCTCCCTAATTTCCTCTGTGGCTGCCACATTGCTGACCTTCCTATTGGCTGTGCCAGGTTGAAGTGACAGCTGGTGTGATGTAATAAACCCCCCTACCCACCCACCCCCTTCCAGCAGACAAGTTATAAAGAGCAATATCTAGTTCCATGGATTGAGATAAGCTTAGGTAGATTAATGCTCCAGGACACTGAAATGTTTGTTGTATGAAATCTCTGTTTATAAAACAATGTGTCATTGCCGTATATGAAAAAAGAGTCTAATCTGACAGATGGCATGAGCTCCAAGAGTTCCTCCACATTAAAGGCACTGCTGGTCTATGGCTTGTGATGCTGTGGCTTAATGGGATTTTAGACTCTTCGTTCAAATGAATTATATATAGGAAAACTGGGATTATTTTACAGGCTGTTTAATCTCTTCTTCCTCTTTTTTTTTCTCCCCCCCTCCACCGAGCATGCCCCACGGTTTTTAGCATTCGTGGAAAAGTGGAGCGCCACAATCAATGAACGCTAGAGCGCAGGCGGCCTATCAGCTCAGAGAGCCGGAGATGCCCTGTGGACCCGGCTCGCTAACGTCGGAGCGTGCTCAGTCGACTTGACTCACTCCAGCCCCGCTGCCGTGCCCGCCTTTCCCACGAGCGCTCCCAATCCTGCTCAACGCTGACAGACATGAGGCTCCGCCAGAGCTGCTCCGCCACCGCCAGATACAGACTCCGTGCCCTTTTGCACTGAAGGCACCACCCCCCCACCCAGCTCTGGCTGCCAGTCGGGAGGAGGAGGCTCGGGCACCGGTTCAGACTCCGCATCCTGGAACGTCCAGCGACTTGTGTTGTGTCGATGCTCTGGATCTTAACATAGAAAAAGTTGACTGATCTCTGGCGCCGCTCACCAGGGAAGACTTTTGGTTCTGCAGCAGAGGCCCTCATCGCTTCCTGAACTGGGCTCACGGCTTTTTTGAGTTCAAGGCGCAGCGCTTCCTCTCGATTTCCCCACTACAGATCCCATCATGCCTCACTCCTTCCAGCAGAAAAAAGGTGAGACTTCTTTCTTCCATTCCTCAACACCTTCGCATCTCAAGTCCATCAATGCTGGCAAGATAAATGAATGTGGAGCATAATGACAAATCCTTGAATTAGATTGATATCAACATTTCGGAAACTTGACATACTTGACATGACGTGATTTTGGATTTCGATATTTCCAGTTCTTGTTATACATTGTCACAGGGACATGAGGCTTTTGTCTTTCCAGTAAAGCAATTAAATGCACATATCCTAGAAATGCATCATTTGAGTATGTCAAGCACCACATCATATTGTGTCACTTGTGCACATTCTTTTGTACCACACGAGCAAACTGCATCCACAGGGTGAGTGACAGCTAAACCCATTCCTCCACACACAAAGGCCAGAGACACCGGCTCGCTCACCGCTGCGCTGAAACAAATCATTATAGTTCCACACGGGCTTTATGAGGGTCAGCTAATCTCAGACATCAAATCAATGCACTTGCTCGTTCACAACGTTATCGAGGGCTAGCCTGCATGCAAAGCAGCGCTCACAGGGGGGGGGTCATGATAAAACAACTGACATCTGATAGGCAAATGGGAGTACCGCATGCAATAAACAATGTCCTCACAGGTTCATCAGTATGAAAAAAAAAACGTGTTCACCTCGACCAAGGGAAAGGATGTGAGTGATGTGAGGGACCTTTTTGATCGAGCCCTTCCACATCTTTGCACAAAATGTTATGTACCACCGAAAGACTCCGTAAAACATTAATGCACAATAGAAAGCTTACCACGGTTAAATTAACACATAATTAGAAATGCCGGCGGTCCCGTGCACGCAGCGCACAAACTATGTCAAAGAGCAGCCGATATGAAGAGTTTCTGCGAGCGAGATGCAGAACAGAACAATTAAGCCAACGTGTCGAGCAGAGGAGGAGTCACTCTGCTGTCTGTGCATCGGCACTTCCACCTGGCATTTCCTGGGTCTTACTTTTATTGAAAGCACTGAGGGGATGCAGTGACTGTTGACTGTGATACATTAGTAGAAGTGAATCGTAACAAAATAAAAAAAAAAAATATATATATATATATATATATATACACATACGTATATTCTCATTTCTTCATTTCAAACGTGCGCAAATGCAGATTAATGAGGCCCGGTGGTTATGGGAGTTGATTTGTTTCTAGCAAACATAAAGAGTGGGAGGTTTTCCAGAATTTAGAGGGAGCGAAAGCACCGTCTGGCTTCATGAAATAAAGGCTGTGGGCGCTGACGAGAGAAAGAAGAAAATTCAATCAGAGATGATACATTTTAAGCAAAACTAACACAAATTATTCCGAAATTGGGGTAAAATAAAGTAGGGAGAAAGGGTATTTCTTTTTTTTTTTCTTTTTTAAATGATACTTTCTTTGTTTGCAAATTAACAATTTAAATGTACTTGTGTGTTTGATGCATTATGCATATATTTTCTTTAATATTTCATTCAAATGTTTGAATGATCTCTTCCTGAATCCATGTCAGTACAGAGGTTTGTTTTTTGGTAAAGCAGTTGACTTGTGGGGCTTGGTGGGATTGCTTTCATCCTCTCCAATCCCATGTTTCCATGTTGGATTTAAATCCATTTACTGCTTTGGCTGGATCAAACCCAAAAAAAAAAGCTGACATGAGAATACACCTATACACTAATGGAGGCTGTGAGCACTTGATGATGATGATGATGATGATCTCTACAGAAATACACAGAGGGCTAATGCCAGATTCCTCTCGTTTGATGAAATCATGACAATCTCGAGCCCGTTTTTTGAAAACAGTCTCAGCAGCACTGGACTTGACCTCTCAAGTGTTTAAAAAGACGTGTAACAATGCTCTACCCAGAATCCCAATACATATTGTAGGACTATTCCAACGCAGCGGCCAGAGAGAGCTGCAGGTGGCGGTTGTGCTACCAGACCTGCAGACCAGTATCAGCAGTTGCCACTATAGATGCAGGCTGCCACTTTGACCTGCCGGTGGGTGTCACAGAATTTGATGTAGTTGAAAGCGAAACTGGACCGGAGAGAAAAGGGCCAAAATGGAGAGAGAGAGAGAAGCAGGAAGTAGAGAATGAACTGAGTGGAATGACTTTCTACAAACCCTGATGATGCTCTACTTCTATATTCCAGATTCATATAGTGCTCGTGAGTAATCAGTCCTGTGGATGCGGTCATACGAAACAAAGAAGTGAAACTGGTTGGGTGGCCTTTATAGTTGACGTTGCCGTAAACATGTTGACATTGGCAGATTCCACCTGTGCAGTGGAAATACAGAGGACATGTCCCCTGTATTGCCTAAACAGTGCAAATGAAGAGTTTATACGTGCTCCGCTTTGTTTTGTCACGTATTTGGACGCGTCACACCCGCATCAGTGGCAATGTGAGACCCTTAAGATTACTGGGTGCCGTCTCTGTGAAAAAAGGGTGACTGGTGACGAAGCAGGAAAAACAGAGAGCGCTGAACTACGTCCCAATCGTGTTCAATCACAGAGTGAAATGAATCTGCTGAAACAGTCTTTGAGCATCTGAGCAGGCTATTGTACATAGATACAAGTGAGATAGACACGTATACTATTATAAGATTCATTAAATATAATCTCATGGTTTCATTGTTATGGTCAATTTCGTACAATTTGCATTCTTACTACCACCAGTTGTTAGAAGCTGAATCTTTTCACCATTTACCCATGAGATTTAGCCAATCATTTCAACAGTTTCTCTATTACTTTTAGATACTTGTATGAATTGTTTGTGCGATACTTTCAGCTAACTATTTTAGACTTAATTTTACATCGTTATTTCGACCGATTATTCATTTCTTTTGATGAACTATTTGAAATATTTACACTCTTTGAAGGGACAGTTCACCCCCAAAACTAAAAACATATGTTTCCTCTTACCTGTAGTGCTATTCATCAATCTAGATTGTTTTGGTCTGAGTTTCCTAGTTCTGGAGACATCGGCCTTCTCTCCAGTATAATGGATCCATATGGAGCTTGGCTGGTGGTGCTCAAAGCGCCAATACAAAAAGTAATGTCTCTTTCCAGAAATCCTGACCCGGTTACTCAAGATAATCCACACACCTTGTTATGAGCACTTTCATGGAGGAACTATTTTCTTTCAACCATAGCGCCTCTCACTACAGCTAAGTATTTTCGACTTTTGGGGTGAACTGTCCCTTTCAAATAGTTTGCTCAGAGAGTGTAAGTGCTTGAGAATCCCTGTCCCTTTAAAACCCGTATCCATTATTTGGGCTATACTATATCGTACCCCTGTCTGCTAATCACTGCTTACATGTGTAAGCAGGATAAAGCTTGTTCCTGAAGCCAAAGAAAAAAAAAGAAAAAAAGTGCAGAAGGAGCCAACACACCTTCAGATCTACAGCCTGATACGAACTAATAGGTGTTGTGACAGCGCAGCAGGAAAAGGGGGGTTCATTCAGATGGACCATTCTTATTGGATCATTACTGAGGGTGGTGCAGAGAAATAAGACCCACTTGTTTACCGCTTGAGAGCTCCCCATCAGCGAGAGTGGAGACACCGAGCTGAACCCCTGGTACAGACGCATAACGTGGCTTTGAAAACCAATCAGTGCAGACGTTGTCCCAAAGCCCTTCCTCGTGTGCTCTCGGATCTCCTGCGTGTAATGAGGACGACGGGGAAGATGTGTTACTTGTGCAGCTATCACATCTGCCTGTGCTCTTGTGGAAGTAACCCACCCATCATCCAGCAGATGGCACACTGGCGAGCGACCGTTTCTGGAATGCGTGGAAAATTCCACAGACTCCGGCGGGCTGCATTCCTGGCGGCCGCTCTCAGCTGGCCTTGAGAGAGTCCCGAATCTACATGCTTTGATTTCCACCAAATTGGAATTCTGGCCCACGAACGCGCCTCTAACCTCAACGCGTACAGCCTGCACAAGCGAGCCGCCGAACTCAAGGTTATCCACACAGGCACGCTGCAGAAAGTTACTCCAAAGTTGTTGCTTTTTTTTTTTTTTTTTTTTTTTTTACTTCTTTTTGAAATAACTGATAAAGCAGAATAGGAAACAGGAAGCCTTTGCATGTCGTCATTGACCACTGGAGCTGACCGCTCTGTTGCTGCTGCTTTACAACACATGCAGAACTTTCGAGTACACGATTAAAGCATTCAGAGAGAGGGAAACAACCTAAAGAGAGGGCATCGCCAAAATGTTCACACTTTACGCAATTCTATTTAACAGCAGCACATGACTCCTGTTGGACGAGTGTCAACCTCTATTGTTCACTACTGCTGGTAATCGTCCTGTGTGTGCTGAAGGAGAGACACTACAGGTTTACCCCGTGAACCTTCCCCGGCTGTTTACTTACATTTAGACAATTGCTTTTTGTATTACACGTTTTCTGAAATGGTGTGTTTATACATGCAAATGAGAAATAATCTCATTAAATATGCATGCTGCTGAATACATTTCCAGAGCAGAAATCTGCACATCGGATGAAACCAGGTTCAAATTTCTTGTTTCATTTTCTCGACATCTTAGAGTCGAAGGTTTTTATAGAGGGGAATTTGGACGTCTCTTTGTGTCGCATCAATCAGAAAATAATGTCAACTGCCATTAAAAAACAAAACAATTTTAGCCATATTTTTAGGAATAAAATGTTAAAGTAAAGTTTGATGTATGTAAGAGCTGCTGCAGTGGAGAGTCTGAGAAAATAGATATTTAGAGAAAAAATGATATGTTTTGTAAAATGAAGACATTACAGGCGAATATGGTAAAAATGTCACTAACAGATATCACTTTGAAACTTTCCCAGTTGATTATTTACATTAAGAGAATTTATTTGTAATACAAGTTTTCTGAAAAGTTATGTTTAAATGTATAAATGAGGCATTATTATATGACATACAAACATACAAAGCAGTAAAATAAACACCTGAATCTGTATTTTGGATGTTTTATTTCCACTAGTCTGGAAGAAGACGTGTCATGGAAGCAAAATAGCCCAAAATCTCTAAATTGACCAGTGCATGGAAAAAGATGTCTTTGCCTGTCGTGGCTCGCCTTAACCCCGTCAAGTGGGATGAAAGCAATCTTTCAACTCTGCAGTGTGTCAGTGCACAGACACACAGCCGCTTTGTTGCAAAACACATGATTTCATGTCAGAGTCGAACTTGCCAGTTTGCCTGTTAATTAAAAAAGAGAAGAAAAGCAAGAGGCAAGCTTCCAAGTAAAGTGCACTCATCATTACCTGCTCTGAGAAATCTTTTGATGTGGCATCAGTGAATTCTTCACCGCGTCTATTTATTATTACACATCGTGTTCTTTAACTGACGTTATAAATTATGCATGTCACTTGTCTTCTGCACAAATAGATGATGCATAAATACATACAATAAGACAGAGGAACACATCTTTTCTTAAACAGACGTACAGCCTTTCCATAGATTTCTTTTAGCCGTGTAGACCTGCAGTGGGGAAAGGTGTTTGACAAAGTGAGACTTTGTTGTGGACAAAAGGAGAAGAAAAATGCTTTTGGGATGCACGGAGTTACAAAAAAAGAAAAAAGAAAAAAGTAAGTGAAACTTAACAATACAAGAAGAAAATTCTTTTAAAGAAAGGGAACTAAAAAAGACCTCTGTAGCTAACAGCATTATCTGTTTGGTGTTACAGCGCGGTTGCATCATGCCTCTCAGAACAAAACTCCACACTCACATCTTTGCTGACAATGAACACTGAAGTTGGCAGAAATTTGCTGTGAAACGAGACAAAAGTGTGCAGTTTATGAAGAAGAAAAAAGAAGAAAAAAGAGTGAGGCAACCTCCGGGCCTCGGGGCTTTTGTCAGTGGGCATTTTCTATTCAATGACCCATCGTGCGCCGAGTGTAGGCAATGATACGGCTTTAGAGATGTCTTCACACTCTATCAGGCTCCTTTTTTAAATGTGCAGCTGGTGCTTGGATCACTGTCACAACCTGCTTTGGCTGGGATTGTCCCTGATCGGCGACCCTGTATCATCATGACCCGCTGGTTAACCATGCAGCCTGTTCATAATGGGGAAATGTGCCGATCACTTTAGACGGACCGATATCGATCAGCTGCCCTGCGCTCTTCCCCTGTCCTCTCCGTAAGTGGGTCATTTATTTAGATTTTTTTTTGAGCTACTAATCGGTTGAGTAAAAGTTTGCCAAGGATTTGCGGTAATTATCTCATCCTTCTATAGCCGGGCACAGCATGGGGCCTCGGTTAAATTACACATCTCTCTCCCAACTCCTGGATGCTTTACGGCTGTGCATTATGCATAACCGCGCCAGAGCCGCCTTAAACATCCCCCAAGTGGATTGGAATAAAGTTGACGCTGCTCTTTGTTTCGAGCTCAACGCAGTCTTTATTTGGCAGTGCTGAATCGGAGGGTTGCTGTGAAAGCGCGCGTCTTAATTATTTTGGAGACTTTTTTTTTTTTTTTTTCCCTTTCTCTCCTCTCCTCCCAATGGTTTGTAAACACCTGGAGTGTTTTTTTTTTGTTTTTTTTGTGGGATGCCGGATCCAGTTGTGCGGATGCTCGGGCGATCCGCGGGGAGAAAATGTGGGTTACATTACAGAGGAGTGTGGTGTCACATGAAGGGTTAAATAAAAAGTGAAACAAGGGCTGTGTTACACAGTGTGGTGTGTGATGGTGACATGCTGCTCAAATGTCCCTGATCAAACTTCATATCACTAATATAATGTAATGACAAGTATATATTTTAGATTATTTTTTAAAATCTCTCTCAAAAACAGGAACATCTCCGGATTGATTAGGAGGGAAATAATTGAACACAAATATTTTCAGTTATAACTTCTGCATTCTTGTTCATCAAAACAAAACTATGCGTTCAAGAGAGACATAATCCTCAAAGACCTGATCCAATAAATAACGATCAATATGTGTGGAGGTGTTAAAGGTCCCATTGTGGATGTTTACCAAAAAATAAAGAAAATCGAATACAGATGACAAGGCTGATCTTAACATGACATGAATATCAACCTAATCATTACAATATTTCATTGATATAGTGCCATTGGAGCATTTAAATCCAACCAGAGTTCCTGTGTGTTATTTTTGCAACATTACAACAAAGATAAATGGAGAGTTAGAAGAGTGTGTACTTCCGCTGTTGTGCTGTACACCAATATATCTTCTAATGACTTGTGTAAACTTTGTCTTTGTCGTGTGCCACCAGCTCAGCAAATGCTCCTTCTGTGCCAAGGGGTGAGCGGGATGAGAAAAGACGGGGAGTCCGTGGTCTGGAATCACCACAAGCAAAGTTTCCAAGGTGAGTCACCAATAGTGAACCCTTGCCCACAAACTCCTGAAATGAATGCAGCTATTCAGATGCTGTCAAGCAGTGCACGTCCCCCTAACCAGGCATCACAAACCGTCTATGAAAAAGATACGCATATTCACAGCAGTTCTCATTTACACGCAGGGAAGAAAGAAAACTACACGGTTCCACTTCTCTTCTGTGCCAAAAAAAAAGTCTGGCTGGTGAGACTGTTCTAACTAAAAGAGCATGAAGTAACACTAGTAAGCTGAAAGAATACTGTTTATTCTCAACCAACTCTGAGAAATGATGCAACAGGGAGTACACATGCCTTAAATGAAATGGTAAGGAGGGAGTCAAAAATTCACAGCAATGCATTCAATTATTTTTCCAGGAAACTGCCCCTTTGTATTTCAATGAGCAATGTATTTTGTTGTTAAGTGTGCACAGCATCTGACATGGACAATTACACAGGCACCCTCATCTTCCACTATCAAAAGCAAAGTCCACATAACAAGAGGCTGACATCTGTCTAAACTGTGCCAAGTGGGTTACAAAGGCACCTGATAATATAGCACCAAGACCATCCATCATGGCATTTTAAACATTAATAACCTGAAATCAAACCCACATGCCTGATTCTAAATTATAACCAGGGCTAGACTGCAGGCTACACATCCTTGGCTCATGTCGTGTTTTTAGATTGGTGATGCGCTCGCTTTCATGCAACAAGTTTCCCATAATCATGAAGTTAGTATATCAGACAGCAGATCGCACCTACAATTAGTCAAAATCTTAGTGTCATCTACTGTACGAAAAAACACCGTCGCTTTAACACAACAGCGCTCATAAAGCTCATGTATTAAACCGTTATGTGCGCAGATGAGACGATCAAACTGGACCTGACAAGTACCGATCCCACCACGCACTACATCAACCGAAACACCACAACCGCTTCACAATCACATCCACACACGCTCAGATGCCTGACTATAATAATACATCTATAAGGCTTTCCTTTTGCAACAAACCCCCAATGGTGATTCGCAGTATTCTCCATCTATGAAGTCAGCATACCTGCAGGAAATCTGGCTACCAAAAAAAAAAAAAAGGAACAGCTCGAGCTGTCACAGCGACCTGTCCGCGTGTGCCTAATTAAGATGTCGGTCTGTGTGCTGTAGGCTACATGTAGGGTCGGTGTGTTCAATGCGACGAAACGGCAACGAGACGACACATTGCTTAAATCACGGAATATAAATTAGTTCTCAGTATTTCGGGGGCTGGGTTTAAGGAACTCGTGACGTCGCAGGCTCTACGTCCTGTGACTGTGGATTCAACCAAAAGCAGCGGGGGTGTTGGATCACTATTAAACAATTTCCTGCAATATTTTTACAAAATAATTCACATTTGTGTGCATTTAAACGCTGGATTTAAGCAGTGTTTTCTGTATAAACCGCTGTGCGCAAAACGCGTTAGGATAATACCGTTGGAAAAGAGTCGTTTTCACGGCGAGGGAAAAAAACGTCACACCCCTGCCACGGGAAAGTGGTACGGTCTCGGGCTCAAATTCCGAGAATTGAGCTCGTCTGATTCTTAGAACTGGGGTTCTTAGAAGTGGTGATGCAAGAAGTTTCTAGGAAAGCGCTACCAGGTGATTTTTTAAATTCCTTTTTTGCCTCTAATTTGGCGCGAAGTTGTTATCTACTGTGTCTGCTGATGTTTTAGACAGAGCTATTTGTCCGTTTGTGCTGTTTGAGTGTTTGTGTGTGTGACTGATGTCTACTGGCAGTTTAAACAGTGCAGAGTCGAAACTCTGAAGTGGCTCCCGCAGTGACAGCCAGCGCGCGGCTCTCTTGACGGATCATCTGCCTCGCGCTGCGCTGCCGCGTTTGAACCAGCGGGACGGACAGCAGCCTGCCTCCGCGCGCTGTAGCTTCTCCATGCCGCACTGACCAGAGTCATGTTGTGAAGCTGTAATAACGCTCGCTTTACGAACGTTACACCGAGGGGGGGGAATGATGATTTTGAGCGGTGTAAAGGCTGCCCAGAGCCCGCGTACACGGCTCTCGTGCGGACAGAGGTGTCGGTGTGAGGGCAGCACTCTGCTTGTAAACGCGCTCTGATTATAATGCTACTTTGTACGTTCAAGTGTCAACACAGCCGTGTGGAGGCGGCGGCTCGCGCGCGCTGTCAGACAAACTTTGCTGGCAGCATGGCAGCCTCGGGTTCAGGATGTATTTGTTACTTCGCGGTCGCTCCGACGCTAATTTGCTCCAATGGAGCGCAAAAAGGGCTGCGGCGAACAAGCCCCTCTGTTACCATACATTTGTGCCGGAAACATCAGCGTCAATGTGTTAGTGTGTGTGTTTTTTTCCACGGTAGAGGCTTCAAGACACCTCGTCGCACCAAGTTGCGTTTCCACCGTGACACCGCACTGCGTGATAAGCTCGACCTCCTGACTACACCAAGTTGAGCTGTTTGTTCAGAGATGCGCTCAGAGTTGGCTTCATGCAAAGTGGTATTTCTGTCACGGACTCGAGAGTTTCGGTTAAACAGTGTTCACGCGCAGGAACAGGTCCAATCAGAGCGTGTTGAGGTCCATGAAATGTAGTAAAATCAGAGATGGAATGAAGACCCGCTATTCGGGCTGACAGAAATACGCGTGCTGTCATTTTGATGAGCAAAACTGTGATGGGGCAGATTGAAGTTAAAGCTAAACTTAATCACTTAACAATTCATCTGAAACCGCAATTGTTTCTGAAACAATAACTGCTTGTTTGACCCCAACTTGGTGATAAATCACCACCTTTTTTTGATCAGAGTATATCGGTATATTTAGGCTGTTCTCTGCTTCTATTTTCGGACGTGTCCAGTTACAGACTTCACATCCACTTGAAAATAGCGTCATAAATCCTCCCGCGCGTGTTATAAAGTCAATTCCGCCCAGAGTTAGTTAAATAATAGTTTTCACCCGCTTCAAAGTAATTGACCTAGAAAGGCACTACAGCACAAACAGAATGAGGGAGCAGTGAGCGCTGCTGGGCTTCACAACAACACGCTGTCACAGGTCTGATCAACAGGGAAACATTGCTCATAGGCTCCAACCAGCAGTTTATAGTAGACGTTCAATCGAGGACATCCTGCGGTTTAAATTAACATTCATAGTTTGGGCGTTATTTGTGTGGCTAAAAAGTTTTGAGTAATAAGTGAGCTGCTTGTTGAAACTGTTTTCCTGCTTTTATCGGCTGGTTCACAGTGAGCCGAGTTAAACCCGACCCCGCCGCGCTGAAGCCAAAGAGACTCAACTTTTCTCCTGTTAGACTGAATTCAGAGAAATCAGTGGACAGAGCGAGTTGATGCTCCTTCTGATGCGCGATCAATAAAACCGCCAAAATAATGGGTTTTAAAAACGTACACAGGTCATCTAATTGCGTTTTTTTTAAATGAATTAAATTCTCTATTTCCGAGAAATTATAAAAAAAATACCGTTATTACAAGATTATATCATGCATCCTTTAGTCTGCGCCAGTCTGTTTAGAATACGATAGAAATGTCGTTCATCTTCATTTGTTGTATTGACTTGACAACCGGTGGTCTAGAAGGAGAGACAGTGAGGGGGAGACAAATGATTCCAAAAGGTTGAAATTTAAATGTCTAGACGGTGTTTATTTAATAAATGGCGCCGCCTTCTGGAGGACCGGCGGTATCTGTTTGTAAGTCTGCCACACTGATGAAGACATTGTGAGGTTCAATCATAAATTCAGCCAAATGGATTCACTTAAAGATCACCTGTACCTCCGCAGTGGTACACAGGGGTGGATTGTGGCGTTGACTCGCCAGGGCACTTTTTTTTTTTTTTGTGAAATAATATTTATTTGTTATTTTGCAGAATTTGACAAAATGGCTTGCGCAGCAGACAGCTGCATACAGTTCACACGCCATGCAAGTGATGTCCTGCTCAACCTGAACCGGCTGCGTAGCAGAGATATTCTCACCGACGTCACCATCTTGGTTAACAGGCAGCAGTTTCGTGCACACAAGACGGTTCTCATGGCTTGCAGGTGCGTGTTATTCCGTTTAACGTGAGCCAATTTGTCCTCCCGCAGTTTAGAGATGAAGTGACTGATCTTTGTTTCTTTACTTTTACGTGGCTGCAGTGGGCTGTTTTACAGCATCTTCACCGACTCCCACAAGTGCAACCTAAACGCCATCAGTCTGGACCCAAAGGTGGACCCAGAGGGCTTCGCCATCCTGCTGGAGTTCATGTACACCTCCCGCCTCACGCTAAAGGAGAGTCTGATCATGGCCATCATGAACACGGCCATCTACCTGCAGATGGACCATGTCGTGGACACCTGCCACAGATTCATCAAGTCCAGGTAGGCAAAATAAGCTTCCGTTGCACCAGTCAAATTCACCGTTATCAGCATTTGACGTGTTTTTTTTCACCCTTCTCATTCTTTCCACAGTGATCCGTCACTTAAGCTGCCCAGAGACGAGTTCTTGGTCAGTCCCTTGGTCTTACCTCAGGATGTCCATGCTTACCGGCCCCACGATGTTGTCGACAGTTTGCACAGCCGCGTGGCTCCGTTCAGGGATGGGAGGCCCTACGGCTCAAACATGTTCAACGGGGTCGGCACCCCCAGCAACTACCATCTCTACGGGCAGTTTCCCATGCCAGGATTCCCTTTCCCTCTCTGCAAGCTGGCCGACGCCAAAAACGCTTTTGCCGACCTCTCTAAGAGCGGCATCCACCACAAGCACTGTTCTCCGCATGAGAGCGCCAACATCATCCGGGCGGAATACACCAGGGCGGTTGGCGCCGGCTCCTCCGGCACCATTCACTCCACCACCTACGCTTCCAGGGAGCTAGGGAGGCACGACGAGATGCGGAGAGAGAGCCACGAGGGGGTCGGCCAGTCCATCGCTCTTGGCACAAGGAAGCGCGCGTTTCCCGCGTTGACTCTGGAGCACCAGAGAGACTCGGGAAAGGATCACGCCCCCCAGGCGGAGGAGGACCTGATCCATCACCACTACCCGCTGGGGATCTCCTCCGCTGGACGCAAGGGCCTCATGAGCAGCCCGCAGAGCCCCCTCAAATCAGACTGCCAACCCAACTCCCCGACGGAGTCGAGCAGCAGCAAGAATGCCGGCCTCTCCCAAGCCGGCAGTGTGCAGGCTCCGCAAGGCACGCAGGAGCCCAAGTCCCGCAACTGGAAGAAGTACAAGTTCATCGTGCTGAATCAGAGCGCGAAGGAAGAGGAGGCGGGGCTGCGGGACCCCGGGCTCCGTTCACCTCAGCACCTTGGCCTGCAGCCCTACCTCCAACCCAGCGACTCGGAGAACCTCGACCCGCAAGCCACAAGCAAGAGCAGCGATCACAGCGAGGACCTACCCGTTCCCCAGGCTAGTCGTCTCAACAACATCATCAACGGGTGAGTCTCCCCCCCCAGTACATAACGGCATATTTTTGGCTTCAGTGCAACTAAAGTAAAAATAAAGATTTTAGGAGGAAGGAAGGAAGTTTTTTTTATTTTTTTTATTCTTTTGTTTTTTATAATCCAGGATAATTTTAGGAATTTAATTTGGAATTACATGTGATTATAAATATTTGTTTACGTTTGACTTGAAGTATGCGTTGTGTTATTTTGGTTCCAGTGCACTGGAGGGTTCACTGAGGAACGGTGACTGCCCCCCTCCACACTACCTGAGCCGGCTGAACTGCTCGTCCTGCGGCACGCCGTCCCCGCAGCACTCCGAGGTCTGTCCCAAGACCCCCCGGTCCCGCCTAGCGGAGGACATGGCGGAGCTGCACTCGGAATACTCGGACTCCAGTTGCGGTGAGTTTGGTCGGCGGATATTAAAAGACAAATTGATTCTGCGTTACTCTGGACTAGAGGTTCACTGTTTTTTCCTCTCTCCCGGACAGAAAACGGTACATTCTTCTGCAGTGAATGTGACTCCAAGTTTGCCGAGGACGAGGCGCTGAAGCAGCACATGCTCCAAGTGCACAGCGACAAGCCATACAAGTGCGACCGCTGCCAGGCTGCTTTCCGCTACAAGGGCAACCTCGCCAGCCACAAGACCGTCCACACGGGTACATGGAAGAGTCATCTACCGTCCTGTCCAGTCTCCGCTCCTTTCGCTGCTGGATTTTAACACTTTTCTTTTTCTCCAATTTGCTTTACAGGAGAGAAGCCGTATCGCTGTAACATCTGTGGTGCTCAGTTTAACAGACCAGCTAACCTCAAGACTCACACTCGCATCCACTCAGGAGAGAAGCCATACAAATGTGAGACGTGTGGAGCTCGTTTTGTACAGGTAATAATACCCCTCCCCGACAACTCATGGTTTAAAAACGTTCTATTGCATGGGCCAATTGCGCGAATACTCCTCTCTGAACTGTAACTATTGGTGTGTGTGTGCGTAGTCATTTTCAGCTTTACAGAACTACCCATAATTACAAAGAACATCCTTAAGGGGGTTTTGGCTTTTATACAATGGATACCAATCTGCTGTCTGAGGTGTCTCGTCAGTGTGTCTGCGTAAAAAGAACTCCTCGCCTGATGAGTTTGCATCGGTGTGTTTTGTTTCGACACTCAGGTTGCTCATCTGCGCGCCCACGTGTTGATCCACACGGGTGAGAAGCCATATCCGTGCGAGATCTGCGGAACGCGCTTCCGTCACCTGCAGACGTTGAAGAGCCACCTGCGCATCCACACCGGAGAGAAGCCCTACCATGTAGGTTGACCCGCTGTTTTCCACTTCACGCAAAAAAACGAAATCACACAATGGCAACATTTTAAATAACGCCGCGCCGCTTTCCTTTTCAGTGTGAGAAATGCAACTTGCACTTCCGCCACAAGAGTCAGCTGCGGCTGCATCTCCGGCAGAAGCACGGCGCCATCACCAACACCAAGGTCCAGTACCGCATGACGACGGCGGACATGCCCACCGACTTGACGAAGGTGTGCTGAGCTGGAGGGAGGGGACTGTTTCAACGGGCGGCAATCTTGACCTTGGCATTTAAAAGACCCAAACTTGTACAATCATCCAAAATTGTAGTGCCACACTGTGTTCATTAGACAAATAAATTGGCTGTGTATGCCATTCTAAACGGGTTTCCACTACATGTGAACGTAGAGCCACTTGGGGCGTCTTAGTCACTTTATTGTTTCTATATAGATATAAATATATATATATATATATATATATATATATATGTGTGTATGTTGGGAGTGTTTCTAAGCTTTGAAGGTACCTAAATAAAGCTTTATTTTGTTGAGGAAGGAATGTAAACAGTTTTTTTGAAAATACAGTATTTTGTATCAGAGAACTTACTTTTCTGAAAGTATTGAAAATTTTGATCGACGGGTGGTACATATATTTTGAGATTCCCAGATTTGCGGCTGCACAGAGTTGTCTACACGTTTTTTTACGTAGATGTACGTACATGTTGCACCATGTCAAGTTGCCATATTCATGTGAAGAGGTGGGGGAGAAAAAAAACACATTGTAATTGGATTTAGTTGAAAACATATCAGATGACTGCTGCTGTCTGATGAGGTTATGCATGAGGTACTCTTACCGTTGTCGGCGCACATGAAGTGGGCAAACGGCATAAATATTGTGATATATTGTGTAATTATATCTGTGGGATTGCTCTCTGCTGGCGGAGCCAATCAAGTGTTGAAATGCATTTCGAGGCTTTATGACCAAGAAAATATTTTGCTTTGTGTGTATTTGTATAGATGTGACTTCTGTTTTTGTTTATTTTCCATAAGTGAAGGTTTACAGTTTTGCTCATTGTTCTAGATCCTACAGTAAAGTCGTGTTTTTTGTTTTGTTTGTACATGCACTGTGTATTCAATGTGCCTTTCTCTATGCTGTCTGAATCCTTCCCCCATTCAGCCCAGCTCTATTTAAAAAGGTACAACTCATGGACACCACTTGTCCTAATACCCCTCTCACCCCCCCCTCCCCCATGTGTGTGTATGTGTATATGTATATATTTTTAAATGCTTGTCACCGACCTGAAAACATGCAAAAATCATTGTAAATCTTCAGGACTTGTTTTTTGGATTGGGCTTTTTAAAAAAAAGAAAAGAAAAAAAAAACTGCATTAAAGTTATTGTACAATGTTTTAGATGTATGAATGTAAAATAAAGGTATTGGATTTCTATGTATTAACACCAGACTGCGTTTGTCACAATAAAATGGTAAACGACGCCGGATATACGGGCGCACAGTTTTAACATGTTTCCAGAAATATTGCTAGAAGGCTAAAATTAAAACCAGAGGACATAACTTGCATACATAACTCTGAAATAAACAGTTGAACTGCAGGCACGTTTAACCGTTACAGGTCACAGGATCATCATTTGAGGCTTCATCTTATTGTAGCCACAAAAGTATTTGGTTGCAAAAGCGATGTTCTGCCGAACCAGATCGATTCCTCCTGATGTTGACCGAAGCTGAATCCCAGCGAAGGACTGCATCACGCCACCTTTAAAAAAATCTGTCACATACTCATGTCCGCTTCTAAAACGTGCTGCAAATACGGCAGCGACGGGGAGGAAGAAAAGACACCCAGTTACCCCTCTACTTTACGGTTAACACCAAGGCTTTTTACACTTTCTGCTCTTATGAACTGTACCGACAATCCTCAAAACCCCGGAAAAAAAAAGGGTCACAGCCTACTGACAATCTAGCCACCACACCAATCATTAGTAAGATAAACATTAAAGCACACAGACGCAACTTTGACTGAATAAAAGCCACACAGTTGATGTAAAACAGTGAGAGGCTCATGAAGCCAGAGAACTGAGTCAGTTACACATAAATATGCTTCTAAAGTTTGCTGACACTATCCACTGGTCAGACCAGACCAAGTGAGGCCGTCTATTGAACTGAGCAGGAATGTTGCCGATGATTTTGACTTTTGGTTTGTACGCTGAGGAACATTATTTCTTCTTTCAAAAGTTAAAACGTCTCGCTGTAAGTGATCCAGGTGGGAAACTGTAATTTCTCCAACATAGAGCAGAAAGGTGGGATGAAGTACAACAGTTGAGAAGACGACACAATAGTTGTGCTTATAGCGATTTGCAGGATTGAACCAGTGGTTGTATTAATGGACCAGAGGACGCTTTATGACACGCCTTCACGCTCAGTTTTTCGGATTTGGATAATTACAGCACATTGAGGCCGTGGGATTTTGATTTCCCATAAAAACAGTTTATAAAATAACTTCCTTCCGTGATCACAGTTTGTGGCAATGAAGCTTTTTTTTTACAGTTTCTCAAATAATTTAAAAACTAAAAAACATCCCTATAAATAACATGATCAACATGTAAATAAAATAGCGTTTTTATTTTGAAGTGGCATAAAAAAAAAAAAAAATTTTTTTTTTTTTTTTTAAAGGTAAGCAACAGCGCTTGTTTTACGCAACAGAAACACTACAACAGACAAACACTACAACCGGGCTCAAAAAATGTAATTTAGTTCTATTTCTTTCATACTAAATAAAAAGGGCAGTCTCAAATGAAGCCTTCCAGACGGCTTTCCCATAATTAAGGAATGCAATGGAGTTCCCTGTGAAAGCACAGGAACATGACCAACACCGCTTAAATCACAAGAGCTGCACAAACCGTATCATCCTGAATGTAACTAAAAACTATATCATAATTCACGGTCACAAAAATCCCCCCCCCCCCCCCGTCCTTCAGGTCAATCACTGCTTCTGCTGCATCGCTTCTTTTCGCGCAGCGTCCTGCAGGAGCTGAGTGTCCACCTCATCCGCGGGCAGCTGAACGTACCGGACCACCGATCCACGGATGAAACAGTTTTTCACGGACAGCTGGGGAAAATTGAAATAAGACAATGTGGAGTTTCAAGAGAAATCATCATTCAGAGCGGCAGAGGACACAGATGCAGAATCTGTCCGAATTATATTCTATTAGATGTTGCATAGCGATGTGTTTTCAATCATCTCCCCCCCCCTGGTTCTGGTGTTAAAAATGTCCGCTTAATAATAAAAATATAAACTGCGTTAACGTGCGATAAAATAATTGTCGGCGTTAATTAATTAATGCGTTAACTTGCCCAGCACTAATTAAAACAAGTGCTGACACTTGTTGTTGCCACAAACTCAGCTTGCAACATATATTGTAATATATACATTTCTTTTGCATGGATTACATATTCCATACATAAAAGGAGCTACATGCAAGTCTGAAAACTTCCACTGGATCCTCGCATGCCCTTTTTTGAGGACTCGCATCACACACATACACGTGTGAGTGTGTACGTACATGTATTTGGGATTTAAGAAAATCCTTTGTCCGTAGCAGTGTTTTACAGCTGAGGGCTCTGAGACCCCAAACAGAGGATTCTCTTCAGACTTCTGAAACGTCCTCTCTTTAAAATCGTGTTTAAAAGAAATTCTCACAAATGTCACGAAGCCTCAAGGCAATTAAACAATGTTACGTTTGTTTTTTTGGCGAGCTGTTAAACGGGGCCGGGGTATTCTAGGTCTGAAACAGAACATTCAGGGTTTATATAGACGTGTCCTAAAAGAAGAAGTGACACTGGATGATGAGGTGCCAGACAACCAAGACTCACCATGTGTGGATATTTCTCTGGATCAGTGACACTGATGTCTGTGAGCTTAATGTTCAGGTACTGAAAAAAACACATGAAAAGATCAGAAGTCATTAGTGGGCAGTCAGATAGTAAATGTAACAGCTGAAAGGCTTTGATTCAAAGTGAGGGAAATTAATCGTGATTTCTAACCTGGTCAACAGAATGAAGCGTTCCGCAGATGCTGAAGAGAGAGAAGTCAGTATTAAAATGACTGCAGGCATCTTTACATCAGACATGTATGTTAACAAAGTGGAGGTGAACGAATCACTGGTCTCAACATGCAGGTGGTGGACAAAATAACAATACCACCTTGTACTATAATATATTACAATGCATAACAACTCCACTGCATTTAACTGAATGATGTTTCGATTATTTTGTACTCTCCTCACACAACATTAATCCAAAGCGTGCATTTTTGAGCGAACCATTCTTGTGACTGTAGCTAACGTGAAATAATGGCGGCTAAATCAAATAGTGTTAAAAAGTTACCCGACAAATACTAACCTCAAGTCGTTTTTGAGCTCCACCACCACATCCTTCCCCACCAGCGACTTGAAAAACGAGTAGAAAAGCTAAAAAAAACAAAACAAAAAACACACGACATGACAACGTTAATGTTAGCATCGGGCTAAATGTCGAGCACGATACCGGTTTGCAGACAGCCAGCAAACTAAACCGCATGAGGATGTATACTGAGCTGTGAGTACTTGAACGCCTCACTGACTCTTCAAATAAGTCATTTAATGTTAACTGAAAACAAATTCAGATCTTGAAAATTGAGTTCTTACCATTATTGCTGCTGGTTTCTTACGGTCGTGCGTCTAATATTGATGACGTGTTATTGCTGCGACGGATCGTGGTGCAACTACTGACCAATACCACACCAGGGCGCCAGAGGTGCGCTCAGTGTTAACGAGTGTGAAAACACATTGAACTGTGGACCCTGAGAGAGGTTCATTATGGTTTGTTACGCGAACGATGGGACCATAAAGCGTTATAGCATCGCCGTGAAGTAAAAAACATGGATCATAGTGTCTCAGTGAATCAGTGGAATAATCTTAAGTGTTTATCAGGTCTGCTCGTACTACACATGTAGACACTTGCTGGGCTTTTCAGCAAGTTTCTTGATGGGTCCTGAGACACAGGATCTAAAACAGGATCTATAACTCAGACCACAAAGTAACTCAGTGTGTTGTATAGGTCTTAAGAGGTGGAATGTTCCAGTAATTCTCGAGACAAACAGTAATGCTGTAAAAAATGTCTGTAAAAAGAAAAAAATGACATTTTTATGTAGCAAATGCAAATGTCCTCTTTTCGTTTCACAATCCCTGAAATGTATATTTTTACTGACCCCTTGGAGGGTCCCAACTCCCAAATTGGGAACCACTAAACTAAATGATTCAACTGTGCCCAGCATAACCCCCTTAGTTGTTTGGAGGTGTAATGATTGGACTAAGAATGCAAAATATATCTAATAGTCATAGTAATTTGATTCAACTTAAAGGAAAAAAAGTGAAAATTCAAGAAATAGCATGTAGGAAATTCTCTTTTGGAGGTCTTCTTGCTCAGGCACATGAACAACCGTTATGTAATCTGTGAATGCTCACATTTACACACCTCTGATTGAACAACATGAGATGAAAACAAATGTAGGCGTTGATGGCCAGATATATTTTGAATACCATCAAGTAGGATGTCCTCTATGCTTTAAATATTTGAACTAGTTTGGATTCTCACTCTGCATGCAGTTCTTTTAGGCAACAGCAGATGGAAGCAAATAATGTGTGTGTTGCAGAACTAACAGGTCTCTGCTGCAGACTTTGTTGTGACGAGATTGTGATAATGATCTAAAATTACAAAATCAAGCTGCTGTTTTTTATTCATCCGAGCATTTATTGTACATCTTCATGGCAAACATGTTAATGTCTGTGGAGGATAATACTGTGCGGTACACATTCGTTAGCTGCTGTATAGTGTAAAACTCCACATGATATGTAAAAGTTATTTAATTGGGTTTAATTCCAAACCTACTTGTTAATGCGAGTTTAGCAGAAAGGAAGTCTGAAAATGTTTCGCTAATGTTTATATCACTTTAAAGGAAAAGTTTCACACTTTGGAAAACACACCGTTTTGCGTTCTTGCCAAGAATTGGATGAGAAGATCAATGTCAGGCTCAGGTTAGTACACAGAATATGAAACAATAGCCAGTAGACAGCTAGCTTAGCTTAAGACTCAAGACTAAAAACAGAGGGAAACTGCTAACCCTGCTCTGGTAAACAGCGTCAAACATGCCCGTTGCACACAGAGCCATGCTCCCCTGTTTCCGGACTGTATGCTAAGCTACGCTAACCAGCTGTGGTGTCACATTTCACACAGATGTGAAAGTGGTATCGCTCTTCTTGTTGAACTCTCAGCAAGCAAGTGAATTGGCACTTTCCCCAAAATGTAGAGCTATTTCTTTATTAGTCACTCATAGGTGATACATATAGCGGGTGGAGTGACTGGATGAAGCCTTTACTTTTAATTTAATGTTTTCAACAACCCAGAGCAGGTAGCTGCACAGTCGCTGCAGCCTGGTCTCACTTCACAGAACGCCCCATCTTTGGCACTTCAGGATGCACTGCAGAAAAACAAAGAGCACAATCATATGTATTATATTAAATTTAAAAACGAATTGCCATAGGTGAAAAAGAGCGTTCCCTACTGTCTTTGGGGGGCTGTGGCTGGCCAGGTCTTGCTGGCGGTCTGTGTTTGCTGGGGAGTTCGGAGCTCTCTCTGTAGTCTCTTTGGTTCTGGGGCTCCGGCATGCCCGGCCGGGACTTGGAAGGCAAAGGAGGCCGGCTGAGCGCCATCCCTCCTTCCGAACGCGACGGCACCACTGGTTTCTTGGGCGCTAAAGCACGCGAGGTGATGGAGGTCGGAGGTTTGGCCTCAGAGCAGGTGAAGGAGCGGTTGCGCGGGGTGAGCAGCGGGGGGCGATCAGGGTCTCCGTCTGCCAGTTTGGAGGTTGAAAAGTAGGGATCTGGAGGCGCGAGGTGGTCCTTCTGCTGGTGGTCTTGGTCCTTGCACCGTGATTTTCCCATCGCACCGTATAATGGATTGTCGAACATCTCTGACACCTTTTCATCCTCACCCCTAGGAAAAGTCAGTTTCACTGTCAGCTGAATCATATCAGCTATTTTTGATTGAACACAGAGTTTCTGTACCAGAAAAAGGCTCTTACGTGGGCTTTCCTGTGGGACTGCGTGCACCGCTCACGTCATAACCGCCCTTCTTGGCATCTTTGCTCCCTTGTCCGGCGATTGATAGGTGTTTTGGTGGCATGCTGTAACTCCAACCTTTATCTACCACATTCCCACTTCTATGGGCCATTGCAATGTAATTGGGGTTGGAAATATCATGTGTTTGGGTGACGGAAAACCTGTCAACAAGAAGACAGAAAAATATCTCATGGATGTCATGTTTGAGATATTTTGAGAGGTAACCACCAAGCGGGGAAAAAAAGCCTTACTTGTTTGTGTCGCCGCCTTTGCCTTTTGAGGAGACAGTGTCATCCTTTTCAATTTTAATGAAATCTGAAAGCAGAGGGAAACATTGATGCTACAAGAACTGTAGTAGAAAGCATTTAATAGGTAAGTCCTGAGCTGTTTTCAAGGCTCACCGTATAACTTCTCGGTGGGAGTGCCCTCCGAGGTGCGTAACTGGATGCCGCCTGTCAAAGTGCCCGTCTTTTCTCCGTGGTGAGTCAGTGTGACCTGAAACTCAGTGTAGTTGAACTGGGCAGCTCGCAGCGCAACACAACCCCCCCCTTTGGAGATAAGACACCAGCCGACTGTTAATACCGCTCAGCTCAACGCATCTGCATTGCATCACCGTGTTTGAGTTCATTACCGTATGACTCGTCGCAGTCTGTCGACTTCACACAGATGAGGATGTGCTGGTCCAGCAAGTACTCTGGGTCAGAGATGATGGGGGTGAGCTGAGAGGACAAGAGAGACAACACACCATCGTGACCTACCGGAACAAGTCATCTTCCACACTGAAAGCTCCCTCCCTCCTTTTACCTCGACTTGGTTGCCAAACCAAACTTTTATGGACCCGTTCGAGTGCTCCGTGTTTTCTCCCTCTAACGTCTTGACAGTTTCTGTAGGCATTTTGGAGAGACATTCATTTTGATCATCTCAGCCCATTTTAAAACCAGAATCTAATGAGACGCGGAGAGTCATATGAGACGAAACATACTCTCCAAGCAGCTGGAATGGTATTCGATGAAGAACTTGGTCTTTGATTTTGTCAACAAGGTGGCCACACAATTCATGATCTGTATTCCGCCTTGAGGTGCACTGTTTGGGTCTGAAAAAGGACAAAAAAAAGACCTGTTGTTTTGGAGTAGATAACATAGAGTCATCTGCATAGGGTCAGAGATGGAGATCATACCTTGCTTGGAGACAAACTGTGAGGCTACTCCGACTTCAAATGAGGCAAATAACGGTGAGTGGTCACTTGTCATGATGTCATTGGTGCACCCTGTGAGTTGGAAAGTCTCATTAAATATCATTAAAGCGGCACTCCAGCAATTTTGCCTAACAAAATCACTTAGGTCTAAAGAGACATACTAAACAAGACATGCAGCGGACTCTGATATAAATTGACTTGCAGTCTCTAGTGTGGCTTGTCTTTTGTCAGACCCTCCCTGCCTGTTAAAGGCCCACACCTATCAAACTCCACATCCCTTTAGAAAGTTCTCTTTAGAGCTGCACAACATCATACAAATGTTTTCACATGTTTTCTCATGACAAGTAAACTGATCCTCATGTGTAAAATCGGTCGAGTGACCCCTAAAAAACATACACATGGTAACACTTCACAGGTCTATATTTTCCAAATAATTTTGACATAATTTCCTTGTAAGTTTCCTTAAAAAACAGCCATATTCAAACCTGAGTAAATATAAATGTCTTATTATTAATAAATAAAGATCATATTTGTTGAATTGTATGCATCTGTAGACAAATGTTTATCTGTAGACAGATGTCATATTTTTTTCATTGCCTTTTTCAAATACTGGATGTACCAATATTGATTATTGAGCGTTTTAAGAATTGGGACCAAGATGTGTGAGGTGTTCTAATGCTTTCACTATGTACATATGTACGACCAATATGTCTTCCAGAGCCCCAATATATCTGCAATAAGCTATCGGCCTGGAGAATGTTCACCTGCTGCGCACTAACTAAAAGATAGTTATTTGGAATCATTTTCTTCTATTTTCCAAATGACACAGTTCTAGAACCCTTGCGCGAGGAAATCATAGGAAATTATTCATAGATTATAGACCCCGTAAAATAAAGCACTACAAAAAAAATGCTCATTTTGACCTCACCATATGCTTGGCAGACAACATGAACCAGAGGGTATGACTTCCGCAGGACACGATCGCACCATGAGGGCAAATTGTATTTTGTCTGTAGAATTAAAGTTATCACACATTTATAAATAGTGAATATGACAGTTTCAGGTATCAGGCTTTAAAGCAGCAGTTTAAGCATTAAAAAGCAGCTGGGAGGTTGAAACATGATCAAACATTATTTCCGGCATGAATCAATTCAGGACATCAAAATTCCCAAGGTTCCATAAGTCTAAAAGGGACAGTTGTTAAATGGATCCTGGAGCCTGTAGATGAGTTGTATCATACATTTTCTATGAGCTACAACATATGTTCACATGGACTTTTTGATCTAGATGACTTAAAGCGAAAAGCATGTTCTGTGTCAGCTTAGAGTTGTGTTCAATGCCGTAGTTGCCTTTAATGTGTTTCTGCACTATGGAGCATGACAGGAGCCATACAGGGAAAAGACATCCGACTAAACATAAGCTTACCCCCGTGGCTTTGGCCTTTGTGTAGGCATACTTATCTCGCGTATCTCTTTCAAAGCGATACGTGGGCGCAAACGTGATTTCCTCTTCGTCTGCAATCCAAATAAAATCATTGTTAAAAACACGTGCTTGTATTTTAAATGTCTTCTGACAACGAATGAATAGAGAGTTGATCCCATACAACATAAGCTAAGTTACAGACACTTCACTGCATGTCTATATTGATCAATATTCTCCATGTGTCCAAGGCTCACCGAAATGTAAGAAGACCTTTCCGTCATTCCTCTCCATATTAAGCTGGTCTTTACTGAGGAGTTCCTGGTACTGCTGCTGTTTGATCTTTGTCACAATGTACTCAGCTTCCTGTGAAGGGAAACAGTGCAAAGTAATGACTTATCCTGCCTTGAAGTGTTAGCAGCTGAGAGCTCAGACACCTGACAACCAGCATGCTCATTTATGCAACATTCACTGAAGTAAAGCACTGCTGGATCATGACAAAACATGAAATGTGCTACATAAAAAGATGAAACAGGTCACATATTTGTGAATCTGCATGTTGTTAATAGGAGGATTTCCAACAATAGAAACTCAATTAATTTGGTTCCAAGACAAGTACATAGAGTATGCTGTCATATTACATAATTTTTGTGTCACTTCCGTGCAGCAAACTGCATTGAACAACGACTTACTGTAGATGGGAATTCAATGCGGTAGTTCAAATCACCAAGCCAGAAGAGGTGGGTGAACCGATGTGTGATGTCAAATGGATTGAGCTTCTTGTCTCCCAGATTCAGGAATCTCAGGATGTTGGTGTAGTTTTGATTGCGTCTGCAAATAAAGCCAATGTTATTGCAAGGACATCAAAAGTATGACACAATGAAGTCAGAGGTTCTTTAACAACAACAAAAATCAGATTCATAAATAGAAATAAAAATTACAAATAAAAACAAATGAACACTATTTCCTGCATTTATATACATTCGTATTAATCAAGCAAAAATAGGCATTATGAAGAAATTGTTTGTGATTTACATAATAATGATAGTCAAACATAAATGCGAAATTATATTTAGAGTACTGTATTATGAATGTACTTACACTATATTAAATCCTATTTACTTGGTTGATAATGTTGTATTTTAATATTTACAAGAAAGAACACAGACTGCCTTATCTTGTCTTATCTACTGATCTTTATCTTTTTTAGTTTTTGAAGACTATTAACATTGTAAATTGAAATAAAGATTAAATGATTCCCCAATAAAACATGCAGTGGAAGCAGGGGTATGGTGCCACAAAGCAAAATCTAGTAAAATGTTATCACACAAGAATAAAAATATAATGACCTTGTGAAAGATAAAAAAGAATTGTAGACGGTAATTAAAGGAAAATATAGAGCTATTTTCTTTTTAAAATCCATTTCAACTATTTAATTAAAAATAGTTGAATATGTTTGGCACTTGAGAGGCAAAAACCTTGTGCAAAGAAGTCCAAAAAGAACCTGCAGCTGCTACTAAAGCTTATTGTATACGATGTGTAAATGATGGGGACCCAGGTATCGTATTTTTTATCAGCTCCTCTCTTCTCTCGTCTAGAATGTGGCAGCTCGACAGTCAGCGGATAATGTTTAGAGATTTTAGAGAGTTAATCAAACTGAAACTGTAAAAGTTAAAACCTACTTGAAATTTCAACCTTGGTTTTATCCATATACAAAGTCACTAATTAATTTAAACTGTCTGACTTTGTTAAAAGTGTAATCTGTTGCTCACCTGAGCTTCTTCTCACTTCCAGAGGTCAGGTGACTGTTGACAAAGCCAAAGGACGTACCGTTGAACATGAAGGACACTCCCACTGCTCCCTTGTTTCCTACAAAACAAACATCACAGTGAGTGCTGATGGGTAATTGCTCAATGAACTTTCATGACACGTCACCGAATGGCTTGCAGAGAAGTGAAACAGCTTACCCAGAGTGTTGGCGATCCCCGTCTTCACACTGTCCGAAAACACGTGGGAGATCCTGTTTTCGTGCTCAGGCTTTGCCAGGACCACGATCCGGATGTTCCACAGGGTGTGGATCGCCACCTGGGTGTCAGAAGATGATGTGATGAATCAGTGCTCCGCACCTGCACTCAGTTGGAGCTTTGCTACTTTGCCCCGGTCACTCACTTGTTTAAAGCTGATGTTTGTGATTTTCCTCAGGACACCTTTCACTGTGTCTGCCCACTCCCTCTCACCCAAAGGGTCCTCCTGAGTCCCAATGACATAAAAATCATGCGGGATGTGATCCGCCGAATCGTCTTGAGTCTTTCCTTGGCCTTTACACTGAAACCAGGTGTCGATGCTGTGGGGAGGACCAGCATTTCCTGGGGGTTTGTGAAGAAATATTTTACTTTGCGGTTACATTGTAAGACATGAATTTAAAATTCAGTTAAGATGTTAAATTTGGTACCCATATTCCAAGTGCCAACAAACACTGTGATCATGTCTGGTTCAGGCTTTTCAGAGTGTTTGTTCTTCATTTGTTGAAGAAGTTGGCAAAAGCCCTCTCTTTTCTGGTGGGACACATTTAAAAGAGATGATTTCTGTTAACGAACGCATTTAAACATCATTCCTCATGAATTTCAGGTGACTGAAAACTTAAAGCCCCTGAAATAGTATTTTCTCTATCAGCCTCTTTCTATCAGCAACAGGCTCCGACATGAACACACTATTTTCTGTTCGAACAGTTTTGCTTATTTCACATAAGACTACTGTTTTAGTGCTAAATCTGATTTTTGCTACACTTGTGCTGACGGGTGTGGATTTGATGCTCATGAAACCCATGCTAATGTCGCCATCCCAGTGTCACTTCAATTTGATCAATCAATGCTTAATGTTATAGCTAAATACTTTATTTAAAAACACGTTTCCAGGGGCCTCAAGGTAAATCAGGACCAAGCCAAATTATGATGTTTTTTCACCTTGGTGTCATCAAACGTAAACTCTTTTCGCAAAATCTTCTCTTTCTCTGACTCCGCCACGATGACAAGTTTGGTGTGCATTCGCTGGGATTTCACCAACTGCAGGACTGAAAAATGACCACAGTACTCTGATTAAAATGAGCCGCATTGATGGTTTACAGCAGTTGTTGAACTACATGCTAAAAGAAAAGTCAGGGGATCCCCAAAGTCAGAAGGATTATCCTCTGGGGACCCTGATTGACCATGAACCAAATTCCATGATCATCCATCCAATAATTATTTCAGTCTGGATCGAAGCGTTGGACAGACTAACCATCGCTAGAGCCACATTGCTTGCATGGTTAGAGAGCGGTGTGATTTCTTACTTTTGTTGTGCACAAAGAATTTGTCTTCAGGTCCATCTTTCGACTTCTTGAGAAAGAGCTTCCCACTTTCAACATCCACCTTCAGGAACATCTTCGTGGGAATAGCCAGAGATTCTTGCTTGACCTGCAAGTGAAACCAGGAACGGGTCAAATAAACCACAAACCTCCAGACATTTTACATAATGTAGTTTTACTGCGGTGTTATATATTAACTCATTTTGAGAAGCACCTCAAACGTGACGAGAGGTATGACAGAATTCCTGTGACCTCCTTCATAGCCAACAGACTCAAACAAAGACATTTTAGCCTGAAAAAAAAGAAATAGAGAAGTGAGGGACCAAAGACAACCAAGATTGTTTACAGTCAGTCAGTAAAATGAGCCATGTTACCTTGTCTTCTATAGAGTAGAGCAGTTTTGTCAGTCGCTCAAGTTTAAAGGATACAGATTGACCTGAATCGCTAGAATTCTGAAATTCAAGCAAAAAATACATTATGATAAGGTTTTTTTTTTGTGTTAGTTGATAATGCTGCAAAGGAACAAAGGAGCCACCCACTTGTTTTGGAAACTGTCCAAATCCTGGGGAGAGCTGCTGGTCCAACGCTCGATGGAAGACCTCCAGAACTGGCAGGATGCGGGAGATTTCGCTGTCTCACAAAAAAAGGGCAGAGCATGGTTAAATCGGCCCTTTACATTGCAATCTATAAAACATATTCTTTTTAATGTATACCTGTTTAGATTCTTGCAGATCGCCATTGTTAGCTTCTTTAGCCCGGGGAGGTTAGGGTAACCATACTGTACTTGTTCAGCATCCAAGCTGATTGAGGTCCTGAAGTAATCTTGTAGAGCCATTTGATGCTCCTCTGGTATTCTGCAAACATGGGAACACTTTTAACGCCACCATCTCATTATGCAGTACTGCAGGGATGAATCTTAAAACATGGAAATTTAAATTCTTGCGGTTCCAATTCCCTCGTCTAGGAGTCAATGTTTTTTTTGTAATTAGTCTTTGGTTCGAGTACGATGCTAACTTCTAGGGTTGAGCCTACAAAAATACGTCATCCCTGCAGCACTCTATTCACATACCAGTTCAGTCACATCACAGTGTCAAATCACTGCCCAGAATCGTAGAACTCAACGCGTTGTACACACTGTACACTGCCGACATATTAACAGAAACTTTGCAAAGTGAATTCTCTGGCTGAGGCGCATAAGTGCAAATTCTGCAAATATGACCATACATGGACAAGTCCATATGCTGCAGTCTCATCAGGTAGGTGTCTGATAAGGAATTGCAGGCCTGCTCAGAAGACTTGGGGTCACTGTCTTTCACATCATTGGCCAAGAAGTTCCTGGGTGGGAGCTGCGGTGGAAGATTATTGGATTCTGCAGGACAGAGAGGTACAGTATGGGGCTGTTTAAGAATTTAAAATCTTCCACAGGCTCATTGCATTACTGCCACTGTTCAGATTAAGTGAAGTTGTTTGACCTGGCTCTTCGTCCATCTCCTCCTCCCTCTGGACAGGGTACTGCAGATGTGTGATCAGACCCATGTTGGGACTGTAATACGCCTCCACCAGCTCAGGCAGCATAGAGAAGAACCTGATAGGCACTCCTTCAGATGCCTGAAGAGCAGATCACAGCAGACATGTAATTATCCTCTAACCTCAGCAGAACTGAAATGTCATGTGGTGCTATTGTTTTTCTGGAAGACTTTGGTATCTTTTTTTTTTTTTTTTTGATAAACCAGTGACATAATCTTTCGGTTCTACTTCCCATGTGATGTCAGATATGTCTACTTGCACATCTGTGGTTTCCTCCAGCAACCTAGAGCCTTCATGTCATCAGCTAAGTTCCCTCAGCAGCTGTATAGTGCTTTTTCAAAAGATGTAACTGGTTTTTCACATTGTAGTCCCTTTATTTAGTTTATTCTCATTATCTTATTTATAACTGGTTAGAATGCTGGTACTCCATACTAACAGCGTTATTTTTGTTTGATTTTGTGTAAGTGTCTTCTATGCTGTCATGTTTATAGGTTGTGTGTTGTCCCAAGGAAGAGTAACTGATATTCTGCATCAAAAAACATAGCTCCTTTTTAATGGTAAATGTGCATGTTCCCATATGATTCCACTTTCTCTAGCTTTAGTTCTATGCTGATAATACTCAAGTACATTTGCCTAAATTAACTCACAAGCACCAAGTACTTTCACTTCCTACAGGTGAATGTAATAATAATCATTCTTGTTCTATTACAACTAAAGTTCTATGACAATGGTAACAGACAGATATCAAGCTAATACAATACTAGCAAAAGTAGTTTTCACTAGTTTCTGTGACAGCCGAAAGTCTTCATGCATCTAGAGTCACTCTTCACGAGTCACTAACCACTTTTAAAGTAGACATTTTAAAGCGTGACAGACTTGCTATTGTATCCTCTTACAGGACGTTTTGGACATTAACTATTAACTGATGCTGAGAAAGTATACTGTTTACCAGTTTAATTTAGTGTATTAGCATGCTAACGTTTCACTAAACAAAAAGTAGGCCTAAAGCTGAGGCTGATGAATGTTATTAGTTTTTGGTAATAAACCAGTGCCAGTATCAGACTTTCACTGACAGACCAGATTGAGTCGTGTTTTAGCCTTGACATCAAGTCTGGGTATAGGCAGTGATTAGAAGTAATTTACATGCAAAGTTGCTTGCTATGTGTGGAACAAAGTTGAACGGTTGCTGGATGAAATGTCAGGGAATCAGCAAAAAGATTGCAATTGACCCTTCTCTAAGGCCCGCCCCCCGCTGCTACTCCATCAAGCTGTCAGAGCTACCATGGAGCCCACACTGTCACTAACTGCGGAAATATTTGCTTATTTTGTGAAAAATAAAAAGCGACTTTAGAGAGAAGCAGACTATTGTTGTTGAAGTCTGGACCAAAGTTAAGGACGGACTGACTGCCAATGGCGTTCTTACAAACATATGTCTAAATATAGCCTACAGCACATTTTAAGTGCAGATTTCAAAATAGCTGCACACCAGCATTTAATTCTGATATTAGAGGCCCGTTATGTTCATGATGTTAATACCAACAAGTCTACAACCATAATAATAAATCTGTCTTTGGACCAAAATAATGCTGGCTTGTGTCAAACTGTCAACCCACCTGGACAGAGAGCTTCTTATCCTCATTTGGCAGGATTCTGTATGTGTACACACAGTTCTGGTATCTGTGGTCAAAATAATGCAAATAGGTAAAGAAACATGCTGGCTGGTGTTGTCAATGTGTTCCGCATGCAAACAGTTCAGGTGACACTTTAAATGGAGGTTCCCTCTTGAAAAATGATATGAGTTGGGTGTTGCTTTGTAGCACAGTATCCAAATAAAGAGGAACTAGTCTCGCATTGCAGTGCAATGGGTTATTAGACATTTAACTTTTTCTCATGTGGTATCAAAAAAGTCCAAATGATGTTATTTTTTTTCCTGTTGTCAAAAACATTCCATATAACAGCCATGTCATGTTTTTCTTCCATTAGTTAGGATCATACACAACTCATGTTACATATCATGAATGTTTTTTGAACAAGGAACAAGAATCATTGTCCACTTTTTGTCAGCGCAATAGTTAGACAAGTAATGGCAACTTACAGAACACAGAGGGCATATGCTCCCTGTATGGACTCACTGGCCCGGATAAGGAAGCTTCCATCTCTTGCTGCTTTGGAAAGTAGATCCTCAGCATTGGATCGAGTTATAGTACCATGGCACCAAGGCTGATAACTCGGCATCCTGTTCCTCACCCAAGAGCCAGAGCTCAAGAGTTTTGCATCTGCTCTCAAACTATATTCCAGCAAACCAAAGTAGACTCAGTTATTCTCTCTGGCTATTGTCAACTTTTCATGGTGCGTACTTTGAAGTCCTTTCTTTCACTTGTTCATCCCCTGCCTCCGAAAGCTGCAAAAGGAAGCAGCTACTAGCTCGCCTCTGAACTTCCTCATTTGAGAAGTTAAGAGAGGAGGGCCCTGGTGCCTCCGCTCTGCCTGTTACATGACAGATCTGCAGAGCTGTAAATGGAAATACAGACTTTCGCTTGCTGAGTAGAAATCTCTATCACTCTACTTTAATGATTAACCATTCCCTCCCTATGCACCTGCTTGTCAATGTGAACTGCGCAGAAAGAAAGTGAAGCCATTTGTTAAGTTGAAAGAAGTGAAAAGGGGAAGTAACAAAAATAGTCAACGAATCTTCTGATAAATGTGCTTGTAAATACATTTAAAGCCTAATTTGGTTCCCGGATGCATTTTTAAAGCTCAAATCACCTTTGGCCTAGAATAAAACAAGCACTCATATCCACCCCAGGAGACCCCACCTGAGTCTGATTCCTAACCGTTCAATAAGAATCAGGAGAGCTAGGGGTTTTTCTAAAATGTGTACATTCAGGAAATACAACTTTAAAGTGGCTTGCCCTGTTCATGTGATGGACAGGAAGTCTTGCAGAAATAAGAGGAGAAAAATGAGCTGCACGCAAACCACAACACGGGTCACATGATACAAAAAGAGAAGTACACAGTGGCACTGCAGCCTCGGAGGTTTCTGTCCTGCACTCGAAATAGGTTTCACAAAGAGAAGGTCGAAGCCTGAAATATTCGGCGACAGTGTAGACAAGACACATCACATCAGCCACAGAGGTTGTGAAAACAAACGTTTACTCATTTATTAAATACAACTTGGAGCTGCGAAGTACACTTATAACTCACATCTTACTTACTTAGAGTTAGTCATGTCTGTCTGTCACAAACATTTGTTCTGCAGATGGCGTCAAGCCAAACTGACTCATGGTAAAAAAAAAGGGATTAATAGTTTGTCATGCAATAGTGCAATATCATACAAATGTGGACAAAACAATAAATGCATAGCATAGGAGAGTGAATGAAGAATATATGTACAATTAAGATTTGTCTAGCAAAAGGAAAATAAACATGGTACTGTCAAAAATACATTTGTAAGTGGCTTTAAAATACACCTCATATTAAAACAACACAGAGTCTACAGTCATGCTAGCATGCCATGCTTAGGCACAATGGTGCTTTGAGCATCACCATGCTAACATACTCACAACGTCAATGCTAACATGCTGATGTTTGGCAGGTATAATGTCAACCATGTTCACCATCTTAGCACTGGTCGTGTTGGCATGCTGACATTTACTATTTAGTACTAAAAGCAAAGCACAGTCGAGGCTAATGGGAATTGCATTAGCTTAGCAGGCATTGGTCAAACAATCCAATCACATGTCAAGTATACAAAAACAATGTATTATTGCAGTGACAGAATGGGCCTATTCTTTTGAGCAGGTAGCAGTTACCACACCAAGCTAACAAGTATTCATTACATTTGGCATAGGATACAAAAACAGTAACAGGAAATATCTATTAAAAGTTGACTATGTACATATTTTATCATTTGGTGTTTGACACAAAAAGCTTGTGGAAACAGCAGACACAACAACTTCCTTGTCGAGGTCACGATAACTGGAGCCTTGTAGTCTCACAGACTCTGATGACTTTGACAGCAAGGGCTAACGTTGGGAGATTCTCTGGTTGACTTTATGCACATTTTCGTAAGTCGCCAGACTTTTGTCTTATGAAAGTAACTTCCAATTATGTTGATTTGGGCCAAAAGTACCATTTAGATTTTAAACAGGGTGCAAACAAAATGATCTTCAATTGATTATGTTACATTTGGAATATGAGTCTCAAACTTACTGGACATGGGAATGTCCATGTCCAGGTAACGTGAGTTCACAAAGTGTTGTTCTTAGTCCTTAGATGACGTCTGGAGTCCTTACACTCTCCGGCACTCACACAGTTAAAGTCTGTGAGGGTGAATGAGGCGTAGGGTGGATCCTGGAACTGTGCCTTTAATTCAAGTTTACTGGGGCTACAGTGGCACTTCAACCACATTAACAGTCAATTAACAAACCGATTTTCGTTTGTGTTGGAAATGCATCTCTATCAAACAGTGCTCCGGATCGCATTCAAATCTCTCTTCCTCAGAACTCAGACTTGGCGCTCACAGAGCTCTCATGTGTTCCCTTCAACTCTCCGCTGGTGGCTCCCGACACACCCGTCGGATCTTTGCAAAACAATCGCATCAGAGTGCCGCGGAACTTCTCTGCGCCAAACAGGTAGATCAGCGGGTCCATGGCACCGTTCAGGCAGGTGAGGGAGGAGGTGAGGCGGTTGGCCAAGCTCAGGCCTCTGCGTGTCTGGCACGAGATGCCGGGGTGGTTGTAGCCCAGGATGAAAGTGGCCCTGCTCACATGATAAGGCAGGAAGCAGACCACATAGATGAGCATGACCAGGCCGATGGTGCGCAGGGCCCTCAGCTTTAGGGCTGGCTCTAACCTGGAGCCCCGGTGCAGGCTGTGGATGATGAGCAGGTAAAAAGTCAGGGTGGCAAGGAACGGTGGGGTGAAGGCCACAGCGAGGGAGATCAGTGCATTGCGTGAGGCCTTCTCTCTGTACAGCTGCGAGCACACCGTCATGCCGTCCACCTCCGCAGTCTGGCGGGTGATTAGCAGCGGCGCCATGGAGATGGTAACCAGGGCCCACAGCGAGAAGCTGATGATGTGGGCGTAGCGGGCACGCCGGACCTTCAGCGACCTCACAGCGTGCACCACGGCCAGGTAGCGATCGCCTGCCACGCAGGCCAGGAAGTACAGGCTGGCGTACATGTTGACGTAAAACAAGAAGCCCGCCAGCCTGCAGGGCACCTCGCCGAAGGGCCAGTGGCCCCCAGTGAGGTGGTAGGTGGCCCTCAGCGGGAGGATGATCACATAGGACAAGTCTGCCACAGCCAGGTGAATCAAAAAGACGTTAGCCGGGGAGGAAGCGCCACGCTGGTGAGAGAAGATCCAGAGAGCCAGGCTGTTACCGTTCAGCGCCAGGAAGAAAACCAGGACGTAGAAGCATCCAAACAGAGTGTTCTCAACCGTTGTATCCACTGCCGCACAGCTTTCAGATGACTGATTGGATAGAAGGGAGGGCAGCTCCATTGTAGTAGACTCCATTTTGGTGACTGAGGAGACAAGCAAATAGTTTAAAATGTATCCTAAAAGAAATTTCAGGAATAATTACTCTTTGGGATTATTAATAAAGCAACTAATGTATATTTGCAGGATGGATACAACTAAAACAGTCCATTGGAGTCATGACTTTTCTAAACACGTGCTTTTGATTTCTAAAATTGTTCATTGTTGGTATTCAGACAGCAAACTGCCCCAGTGACAGGAAACCCAACCGCTGTCCACTCTACAGCGGTCTACACACACACACACACACACACACACACACACACACACACACACACA
>NW_022280097.1:1895767-1996460 GCF_004355925.1 Anarrhichthys ocellatus | reverse complement strand
ACACACACACACACACACACACACACACACACACACACACACACACAGAGACAATAGGCAGGGAGAGTACTTGTCACAGTGCCAGTCTCGCAAGGTAACAATAGATGTCAGTGTCCCCGGCTAATGTGCACATGCTCTCAGAGCGGATAATTACTTCATTCTGACCCATGCAAGTACGAGACTTCCTCCGCACACTATTAAGTTCAGGAAGTCTAAGTCATCAGATCTTCTTTGTACAGTGTATTTGGCGTCAGAGTCCGATTTGTCAGCAAGAATGCTTTCATCTAGACTGAACTGAAAACTCTCAGGAGGAATTGGTACGTCTGTCCAAGCTAATACTTTGCAGTAAACACTCATTAGCTGCTATATGTGTAATGATATAGTCTAAAAATCAATTTCAAACCTACTGTAATGCTAGCTTACCAGATATGAGTGAAAATGTGTCTCCATGTGTTATTCTCTCTTTTTAAGGGTTGGACAATTGGGGAAACACATTTATTCACCATCCTGCCGACAGTTAGCTGAGAAGATTCGCATGTTTGTTTGTTAATCAAGCTAGAGCCATGCCGCCAGTTAGGTTAGCCAGGAAAATAGATGTCCGCCAACTCACACTTTTAAAGCAAGCCAGTGAACACGTTATATCTCCTTTGTTGAATCCGTAACCCTGCAAAAACAAAGAAGTTGTAGTTTTTCTAGTGGTTATGTGCCAGTCAGTAGATGTTATTACCTTTGTACAGAGCCATAGTGGCTCTCCCTTGTTTACAATCTCTGTGCTAAGCTAGTAGTATCTTCTCATTTAGTTTGTAATGTCAAACTATTTCTTTCATGGTTACAGCTACATAAATAATGTTGGTAGAAAATAACAATAAAAAATTCTTAAAAAATCTTTACATGCAATGCATTTATGATTGCTGTAGCCTACAGTTGAGTCTCCTGAGTGACAGTTTTAAGTTCAAACAGACCAACATAATTTTTACCATTCCTCAAAGGATTGCATCGTTGTTTTTTGTTTTTCAATCTTAGAGGACTATTTCGACACACCTCAAAAATCACCACCCACTACTCCGGCAAGTTCCAGCTGTCCACTCCTCTTTATCCGTTTCTCCAGCCCAACATCTACACAAACATCTCTGGGGCGTGAACAGCAATAATTAATGTCAGGGAAGGCTTCTCTCGAACTTTCACTTTGAAATTTGTGGAGGATCCAAGAACAGCATCAAAACATGTGCAGCAGAGGATGAACTTGTCATCCCACAGATGTTTCTAGCCAAAGGGAGGTTCCCAAATACACAATGCAAATAGTTCTCCAAACAGTGAAATGCTGCACCATTACAGGGCTCCTTAACAAAAAGGGAAAGGGATTGTTTCTTCTTTTATCTGACTGGGCTAAATCTCCATTTCACCAGCTCACTGATCGGACTTTTGGCCCATTAGGAACCAGCCAGATGTAGCGCCGTAGATTTTTTTTTCAGTGTGTGCGCTACGCTCCTGCACACACTGGAGCTGTGAGACCCACAACGGAGGGCATTTCTCAGCCAAAGGCTCAGACGCGGCACATTCAGGAGCCCCCAAGAAAAAAGGGTTGCAGTCCCAGCAGGGATAACAAACCAGCTCAATGTAAAAAGCTCCCGTAAATACGGATCCCCGAGGGATAATCCTCAAGAGAGGCAAATCCTGAAATATGCCTTCATCACAATGATCTGGATAAGCAGATCTGTGCGAGAGGAGACCGAGCATCCTGGCACCGGTCCTCTCCAGGGATTAGTCGGTAACAATTTGTTGCGACAAAACGGTGACAGCTGTAATGTGCAGAATCTTCTTTTGTTAAAACTCGTCACAGTTAAACCCAAAGTAGAATAAAGTCAATGTGAAATTTGGTAATTGGATTGAATGCTGGAAGGGTCTTAAAAAGTAGATTGTCATAAAAAGATCTGTCACAATGCGGAGCTGTTTTGGGATTTACATGACAAAAGTGACACATTCACTGAATAAACTCTTGCTACTACTGCACAGTGAAATTTGTAGCTAAAGGATATATTGTTTAACAGCAACAATTTAAGTATAGTGCCACAGTGTGCACTGTGAACACAGAGGGGATTCCTCTTGTGGAGCCAGACATTTCATAAAGTTATCCAAAAAAACATCTCTACTGCCTTATCAAAATCTGAGGTGAAATAACAAAAGACTTACCTTCCCTTCAGAGCTTCACAGTGAATGGAGCTCTTGAAGAAAAGCTCGGCTGCTTGATGAACAATTCAGCTGCTGTACAATTCAGCGCAGCAGCAGAGTGAAGACTGGGAGTCGGACCGGCGAGCTCTGGAAGGACTGAAGCTGTGACACAAAGAACGCTGTCCTATGACCCCCTTCACTCTCGCTCAAGATGTTCTTGGGAATAAGACTGTAGCTCTTTTTGTGTCTCAAAAAAATTTGATAACAGCAAGGGAGTCCCAATGGGAGCCGCTCGTTTGAACCTTGACCCCACCCTTTCTTACTCTGTCCCCTTCTCCTCAGAGAGCCACTTGTGCTCCACAATAGCCTGAGTCAGAATAAGCTGCACATTTTAGCAGCGGGGAGAAGAATGGCATGCCTCAGTCGCAGCGAGACGTCGGGTATGACTCCATGGAAACGAGGCCCAGTGGTGCGCCGAGTGCCTTTAGTCATGAACTCCCACCCCCCCACTGATAGATAGAAGATGGACTGTGTTCATTTAGAAGTTTATGACTAAAGTCTCAGAGATGATCTTTTGTAGCTGGTGTGTTTAGCTCTACATACGGCCCCATTCCCTATAGGAGAGCGAGTGACAAAACAAGAGCAGGGAGGATTGGGGGGGGGGGGGCACGCTTGAAGGAAACAGAGGCCCTTGTTGGTCCCTTGCCTCCTGGGGGCATCCTGAATTGGAATGCCCAAAATAATCAGTCACATAGCCATCGGACAGATGTGGAGAGAGTACCCGCTGGCTGAGGGGGGATAATATTTCTTTCATACAAGCAGATCCCAGCTGTGTGTCACACACATCGACCCTTTCTCTTCTCTGTATCATCGATATGCAAATAGAATTCTGTAGACTTGAATGGAGGCTTTATCTGTGCAGGACGGCGGAGAAGCTTTGACACCAACCACCCTGTTAATCTACTGCCAAGCGCTAATTGGGATGGCCCCCGGCTTTTGTTTTGGGCTCCTCAGCTCTGTCTGCTGCGCGTCTCGTAACCCCGAAGCAAAAACATTGCCTTGCCATCATAAATGTTTTATTCTTCTTACTGCGGTGGAGGCTCCCGGCTGCTCGTGGAAAATACGATGCTCTAAACAGGCTTCCACTGGGAAAATGTTTTATTTGGAAATTTTAGCAGAAAATTTTCATTCATTGAATAGTTTGTTTTCATGAGCAAGATATCATTTGAAGCAAATATATTTCTAAAGATGGATATATTTAAAGGTACTCTGTGGAGTTTCCAAACACTATTAGCACTATGAAGCAATGTTTATATTTGTATTTGTATTACACAAGGATGCACATGTACCATGGTTGTATTATATAGGTGGATACAGCAACCTTGCGCCCATTTTCTTCTAGTGGCCACTTGGGGTATTACAACAAAAAGCATCTTTTCCATCGACCACTTCTAAAAAAGACGTCTACAAAACTTTTGACAGGACACCTTCAGCTATAAAAATAGACAATTATTACTATTTGTGACGTATATATTTGAGCCATAGGGGGTTTAATCATTGTAAAACTTTTCCAAAGCCCAGAAAAATGATTTCTATTTCTGAATGACGGCACCGCTGTGAAGTAGCCTGCTATGTGCAATTTTGCTGTGTCTTGGAAATGAGAATGATATTTGGGATTTTAGCATTTATTATCTTACATTTTGGAACATTATCTTCATTGTTTGCTGCTGTTGCCATCTGTATAAATAGATTAATGGTTTCAAGCAAGTCCCTTTGAAGCATTCATGAACACACAGTCGCCCAATCTGAATCAGAGGCATGATGGGATTAACACTAGCTCGCATATTTTAACGCCACAAGTAACACGGAAGTTAGCAACTTTTTTTCACTGTATGCACCATGCGAGCAATTCTCATTGGACTGAATAGGTGCCAACTTGGGGTCCAATATCCAGTATTGTAATACAGTGGTTCTCAACCTTTTACAGTTGCGACCCCCTAGGATAATCAGGTTGGTGTTCGTGACACCAAGGCGCTGTCCAATCATTATTTTCTCAATAACCATCTGAAATTATCTTGTGACCCCCTAGGAGGTCCTGACCCCAAGGTTGAGCACCACTGGTATAATACATGACATGTAAGGAAGCAAGTATTCATGTGATTATTTATCGACAGTTGATATTGATAACTAGCACTAAAATATCTGCTAACTATGCCAATAATTAGGCTGCAAGCTAGCAAACATGGCTGATTCTTTCAAATAAAATAAAAAACATGGGTTTGGTGTTTTATGAGGAAGAAAACGATTTCAACACATTAGGCCTGAGAGATACACACAATGTGTTTTGGTGAGATAAAAACCTAACTTTTGTTTGTTTTCAAGAAAACTCCACAGGGCAACTTTAATGTTTTTAAGGCAGGCAGACATTGTTTCACTGAGACGATCTTTTCATAAATTAAGGGTTGTAGAAACCGTGTGCACAGTATTAGTTTTACCTAGAACGTCTGTTAGGATTATGTTACTTGAACATACAACAAAGAAACATTAGCTTTAAATAAATTGTGAGAAATCTACAACAACTTTGTTTTCTTCAATTCATCTTTTTTTTTTCTACTGAGCACAAATAAAGTTGATTGCACTTTCAAAAACAGAAAACTTTTCCTGCTCTGCCTCTTTGTGTGTGCATGAACTACATGTTGAATATGTTGGGTTGAAATCAGCAGCTACAGGCTGAAGCTGCATCGCGTTCTTGCTGCTCAGGCTCACATGTTGAAGCGCTGGTTCCTGGTTTGCACTGCCCTCCGTTCTCTGAGGTACATTGTGACATAGGAGGTTATGAGATCATCCATCTTGTAACCCTTTTTAAAGAAAGACACAAAGGTATAGAAAAGGACAAAGTTTTACTTACTGACAGTTTATCATTTAAAGCACACGTGTCTAATGATAGATCTTACCAGTGATGTTTCACACAAGAACTTGCTCCCCTTGACTAAATTGCCAATAGTCATGTGAAAGTAGGTGCTTCCACTGCACCAGTTAGCGATGCGGTTGAATGGGTGATTTGCCAGCACATCCTTTACAAGAGAGAGAATTGTTCATGGTGAAATACAGGAGCAACATGTCAAAAAGGGAATAATGTCAAATTGTATTTCTTCTTCACCTTGGTTTTAGGGTGGATGATGGTGAGTCCTTCCTTGCTGACAGCTATTCGCACAATATCTGGGAAACTTGGCTCTGATGTTTGCTGAAAAAAAGAGTCAAAAAGTCAAATGAGAGAACTCTTCGTCACCGCAGTCATGACTATTTACTGTCTGCAGACGTGCAGAGACTGAAACAGAGAGCATCAGATAAACAAGCCACCCACCAAACCCAACCATAGATTGCAAGATAAAGCACCGTCTGTGCTGCTGTCACTAGAGCCTTTACCTTCACTTCAAAGAATGCACAGCCGAACGTCGGCCAGCGGCAGACCACCTTCAGAAAAGCCACCTTAGTTTCTTCAACAGTCATACCAGCTTGTTTGTTAAAAGAGCTGACGATACTCTGAAAATGAAAAACAAAATACACATCAGAGTATGATGCAACGCTCTTGTTTTGTAGAAGTTTTTGTGCTGCTTTTAATGAGGTTAATGATTTCCCGACACCCCCACAGCACTTCAGGCAATATTCTCAGAGAGCTGAGATAGCGATCACAGGAATGGCATAATGGTGATATTGTTCATGTGAGCGATTCAAAGAAGAAGTTTGGTGACACTCTAAAGGATCGTATGTGTATCCACAGACTGATGTATGGTATTCCTCTGTGCCATAGAGCACCAAAAACTAATAAAAACCCATCAATGAGCCACACTGTTGCACTGGGTGACTGTATTCATCCACGGCTAAAAATAGTCCCCAACAAAATGTTACTGTTTACTCTGGTTTGATTAATGTCTCCTGAAAACTACAGTGCCCAACCAGTCGTATCTACAAACTATATATTTGAGAACAGTTTTCAGCCATGTTAGCTGTGTGGCTCTTGAGAACGTTAATCTGTCGGTCTGTCAGTGGTTGGTATCTCATAAACTATTGGACAAATTAACATGACATTTTGTACAGACATTGGTGGTCCCAAGAGGATGAATCCAGATGACGTTGGTGATCATCAATTTGGTGACCGTGACTTTTTTCTTTTTTTCTTTTTTTCTTTTTTATTTGCTCCGCCATGAAGTTGATACTTTTGGTACCGAGCAAAAAATCTCAACTTTTATTGGATGGATTATCAAACAATTCCGAAGAGATATTCATGTTCCCCTCAAGTTGAACTGTAATCACTTTGGTGTTCCTCTGGCTTTTAATCCAGCCCCATCATGACATCAAAAATGTCACTTTGTTCAATACTGTGGTTTATGACTTCACAATATTGTCATATTCTGAATAAAAAGTGGAATCATAGCGTGCATGTAAACACAGTCATTGTCATTGTGTTGGCACGCTGAGTTAGCGGTTCACTCAAAGTATGCATTGCCTAACTACAGCCTCAATGAGCCGCTAGCCTGGTTGTATAGATTCCTGTTAAAGGTGTACTTCGTCAGGAACGAATGGGGTTGGAGCGTCACAGACAGGATAAGGAAGTAGGAAAGTATTGAGAAGCTGTTGCATTGTTAGTTTTGGTCTTGAAATGTGTTGACAATAAGAAAAACAAACAAATTAATAAATGAAACCAGTGAAAAGAAAGCCCCTGATACCTTCTTCCATTCATTTTCCGACATGGCCTTCAGCTGGTCGGCGGGCACCAGCTCCTTCAGCATCTTGGGAATCATAACCAGCTGGTTCTTGTCATTGCTGACTTTTATCCTGAAGAGCAGAGCCGCAATGTTGACCATTTCCTCTTTGGTGCAAACATGATAGCCTCTCAGGTACTTTGGTAGCTCCTGGAAGAGAGAAAGATATTTAATAAAGTCTGCTATTGTGGGAAGTTTGACCTTTAAACCAAGTTGCTACTGACCACGTCGTTCATTAAGAGATTTAGAGAAGAGAAGACTTTCTTATCTGTAACTCTCCAACTGGTCATAATGAAACCAGAAGGAGCAGTCGGGAACTAGTATTGATACTTGAAGATTATGTTAATGGTAAGTTTTGGCTTTCATATCATGTGGAAAAACTAACCAGGCTGGAAAATGTGATGGAGGCTGACCAGCATCATTCAAATGTACCTGAGGGAAATGGAAGATAAGATCGGCCTCCGCATCTCTGCCAGGGATCACATTGAACCACAACTTCCTCATGAAGAACACAAGGTAGGGTATGTTGACTGGCCCGCCGCCTGCAGAACGCACACACACAAGGAGGGTTTTTTACAGGCAAATGCAAAGAATCGTCAAAAGTCAGACTGGTGCTCCTATCAGATAACGGCTTTTTACCGTCTTTGATCCTCTTGGCTTTCTTGGACCAGTCTGTGATTTGCCTCAGACTATCAAAGAAGTAGTCTGTGTCATTCAAACTGAGAACCTGAAATAAACACCAAAACAAACTTTCTTTTACAACCAGCGGAGCGGAAGTTCATGAAAGAGGGCTTTGTGAAAGAACATGCATTGAAAAATAAAAATAAAAATATAATGGTTTGAGAAACGCACCTTGTCCTGTGTTTTGACAAAAATGCTGAATCCGTCTGCTGAAGCCAGACTGAGCTTCTTGCTAATGTTCTGGATGAGATCCTTGATCCTGGTGTTTGTCGCGACCTCAAATATCTGAAGAAGGGTAAGAGAAATCACAGGGATTGCTGTGGGAATACATTTGACCTGGCTTGTTTCTGTGACTCTAAACATACAAGGTGTGAGTTACCTCCTCTGTGTCGTTGGGGAAGTGGATTTTGTGGAAGATCTGGGTGCTGTTCTGCTGGATGGCGTCTACTTCCGCCTGGTGTGGTGGGAGCTTCCTGGACTCCATCCTACACAAGAACAGCCAATGCACTTTGCTGTTGTTGTTTTTTTTACGATATCATTTTTGACATTCAGCCACAGATTGAGTGCAGATAAAGAAAAAAGCACACACTAAATAAAATAGGTCTCTTGGAGCTTGTCGCCATTATGGAAATCTTACTGAATGTCAAATGTATTTTGTAAGAAATTTGGGTTTAGAAGTGTGTTTTAAGAAATTATAGTAGAAGTGTTTAATGATTCATAATTAGAAGTGTTTTGGAATACATAATTAGAAGATTCATAATTGTAAAAGTGTTTTAGAATTTGTAGTTAGAAGTGATTTGTAGTTAGAAGTGTATCTTAGTAGAATTTGTAGCACCTTTATATTTGCTTGTGAAGGTTTTTGCCAAAAGTTGCAAATCCTTATCTTTATATAGAATGTTTATCATAGAAGTGTTAAGCCATAAAAGACAGTCATTGAATGTATTAAACTGTGAAGAATAGCCAAGGGAAAGTCAGACTTCTAGACAGACATTTGCAGGTTGTACCTGCGCGAGGGTTTTTCGGAAGCCTGACGCCAGGAGGAGGCAACCGAAATTAGCCAATAGGAATTAAGATGGACAAAAGGGAGGGGATTTCAAACTGTAAGAGGAAGTGCTGGAAAGGAATTCACTCTCTTTCTTCTCGGCTCTGAGCCTGGAAACATCTGTGTTTCCAGGCTGAGTCGCGAGTGAATAGCTTTTCCACGCGGATCATATATTATATATTATGTTAGTAGTGTACTTCATTCTGTAATTGTATTAGCTTCAGTAGGATTAAATACTTTTTAATTGTAAACCAGTTTATGGTAGATTTATTAAGTAGCGACTCTACTGTAGAACAACAGTGGAGCGTGCTCTCCGGCCTTCTCTCTGTGGGGAAGATTTCAGCCTCCACAATGTATAGAGGAGGACATGCAAATGGTGAGTGTGGTCATGTCACTGTGAAGGTGATGCAACACATGTCAACCCCAGCATTGCTGCAAGCAGGTCCTTCCTTAAACTCCACAACTTGCCCCACGACTAGAATAAAGAGTCAGTATACTTCAGTTATGTTAGTTCAGTCTTTACAGAGCCTTTATGTCATGAGAGATTAAAAACACCAGGCGAGCATGACATTTCCTCTTCTCACGTCGTGGTGACATGTCACACACACACACACACACACACCCTCTGTGTCACCACACACACACTTCATCTTGTTCACCCTTGTTTGAAACCAAGGGGGAAGCACGGTGCTACGTGTTTGTGACGTATGCTATGGCTGACCTCAGGGAGCTCTGCAGACGCTGCAGGCAGTCGGCAGCGAGGGTCTCTCTGCGGCGAGACTCGAGAAATCGCTGAGTGTGCCTGAGAAGAGACTGGCTGGGAGGAAACAGGCCACAGCAGAGCCACAGCAGCTGCCAGCCCTGCTCCACGCTGAACCTGGGGGATGGGAAAGGGCAACAAAGACACAAATGCATGTAAGACGCAAAAAAAAACATGATTAAATGGAGTCTGGAGTTCAAAACCTGCGTTCAAAACCTTTGGGTTTTGGGGAGGTTACAGTTCAGTTCCCCTTCTAGAAAAATGTCAAATGTATCTTCTTCTTTTTATTAAACTCTTTGTTCTTCCTACTGTCTAAAGAAATGAATCTATTTACAGAAACAAAAGAATGTATCATTACATTCGAGCAACTGCCCCATTTTCAGTCCAATACATCGTAAACGGAAATATTACCAAAGGGATGGAGAAAAGTGAGTAGAACATAAGCGCACCGGTTGTTATTGCTGCTCATCTGCTTCATGATCTGGCAATAGATCTCATCCCTGAGCTCCTCATTTTTAGTGGCGGGGCCGAAGATCTGGTTGGTGAGCTCCAGGGGACTCTGCATCTGCTTGGTGGGGTAATCTCCCATATATTTCAGGATCGGTACTCAACAGTCAAGGAAGACTTCAACATCCTGGTTTCATGAACTTTAAAAACATTGTTAGCTGGTGATGCAATAGATAGAGAAGTTTTCGTTGTTGCTTGCTAGGGTACGACAGATCAAGCGATTCCTGAGTGGCAAAGTTTCGATACCAAAAGTGGACCATGACATTCAGATGAAACGACCTGCCAAAGCAAATGAGCAATTCACTGTCGTTAAGATACAATGTAGGTACTTTATAGGGCCTGATTAAGCAGCTGAGTATCTGCTCATTGCTTGGGCAAGGGTCGGATTCAAGCACAGTTTAAAGGAACGTTAGGTCAGGGTTAGAGAATGGTGTCTCCTGCCAGAGAGCTCGGTAAATTTAGACACTGCAGGGCCTACTGACACAATTTTATATTTTACTGGGATTCCACAGGAATGCTCAGCCAACTTCTGGCACATGTCACCATGTGTATTTTTTAAATATTTGAAGAAATCTAAACCCCCTGAAATAGGCTCATAGTGAATTTATGGGTTTAACTCTCGTGAAAAAAGGTTAATCTGGTATGTAGAGGATATCAGTGAATGCCAGACTGGCTTTGTTGCTGAGCTCTGGGTTGCCCACAAGTTTCTTGAGGAGGGGCTGTCTGATTGGCTCTCTGGAGTTCACCCACAGTCTCTCGGGAGCGGCGTTCCTGAACATCACCTGGCGGTTCACATCGTTAGTGGGCTGCCTGTGGGATCAAGGTATTCCTGCCATCAGTGCTGTTCCAGTAAGCATTATCCTGCTGGAAAAAAAGAGGACATTTCCAGATACCTGAAGTACTCGAGGGAGAATTCTCTTAGCGTGGCCGGAGCTAATCTCTCCACCGTTCCTGTTTCTTTCTGGTTTTCCCGTATGATGTTCTTCCTCTGGTTAGGAGACAAGTTGATCAGGCTCTGGAAAAAAAGAAGAAACATATTTAATACTCCTCAGATCCTACGCACAATAATTTGTTTGAGAAGGATGCGTAGTGGACGTCTCCGTACCATGACCTCATTGGTGGGTTTGCTGAGAGTTGGCAGGATTAAGATGGCGTCGGTGGGGACGGCTCCCGTTTGTCTCGTGCTCTCATTTTGGCCCTTAATCCAGCCACGCTGCTGAGAAAACTCGTCATCTTTGATTATTATAATGAGCTCTCCTTTCTTGAAGCTCAGCAATGTGGGGTCATCTGCAGAGGAATGAAAGTGGAACCCAGAAATCAGTTAGCAATTAGCAGCAATGAGCGACCCTGAAAGAGATAATTCAGCTGTGACCATATAAGAAAGATAAAATCAGAGCCTCTGACCTTGCCTGTCGGCTTCCTTCAGGGTCACAGCATACTGAGATCTCTCTCTCAGTCCACTGAGGAACATTGTCACCAGCTCTGCCATGTCCTCCGCTGTGCCTCCGCTCAGAGTGAAGTCTCCTTTCAGTGTCAGCAGGCTCACTGCCTGGCCGGACGCTTTACCCTCCCTGGGAGTCAAAACATAAGTAACACCACGCTGTTTTAGTGGACCATTCCTCATTGTCAAGTTCTTCCTTCTCCTCTAATTCGGTCTCTACCTTACGGTGTGGACTCCGGTGACTTCTGGGAAGGAGAGCTCCAGCAGCCTCTTTTCTCGCTCGTCCAGGAAAGTGATACCGGTCCAGTTTATGGCCACAATGAACTTGCTCTTTGGCAGCGGAGGGCCTTAAAAAGAGCCGTGGAACAAACAGGCTCATTAAATCAGGCCTCATGGGAGATATGACATATATTCATGGGCAGTAAAGTGCTGCTTGCACTTTCTGAATCATTGCAGCCACCCTGAAGGACAGAGCTGCATTAATGTGTACAGTAGTTGAGGCTCTATCATCAATTCACAGATATGTGGCTTTCACTGTATGGCTGAATCTAACAATTACTTTCATAATTAATTCATCTGTTCCTTTCTTGATTGATCGATAAGTTAATTATACAGAGTCCTGGAAGGGACATGGAGGGGGGATAGTCATCAAATGTTGAAAAATAAAGAGAGGAAAACAAATGTAGGTCAATGTTCTTCCTGGTCAGTTTTGCATCATGGAAACAACCAAACACCCGTAGGAGAGGTTCACAATGTTCTATTGTGAGATTGGCCTCAAGTATAAAGACGAGACAAATGAGACAAGAATAAGCTGGCACATCCGGTTGTACCTCCGCCTCACTCCCCACCTTCGCCGGGAGGAGGGTGGTCTGCAGCTTCGGAGACAGATCTCCAGTTGGTTTGCTGGTCAGCAAGCTTTCTGTTGCTGCTGCTGCACAGGTAAGAGCCAGCACTGTCGCTGGCCAACAGCCACCTGTGACCCCCCTGGAGCCCACGGTGGTTCAGCGCTGGCTGATTTTTTTTATTGCTACAGTGGCTAACTGAAGGTCCGAATCCTGAGCTGCCGCACGCACTCCTCCCGGCAAAGTAGTCTCTTGGCAATGGGGAGTGAGGCGGAGGGAGCGCGGGGTGTGGCCTTCTTGTCTCATTTGTACGGAGTCCCTTCCGGGGCTCAGTTATCATTTCACATTTTCCATTGTTAACATAAATTGACACCACATGGGCCACCGTAGTTCTATGACACACTTGGAAAGGGAGGGCTGAGCTGAGGGGTATTTAGTTGGTTGCCACTAAATCTAACACACTGTTCCTTTAGAGGTCAAATGTGATTTGATGGTTTATAAAATACATCTGACAGGAGGTCAAACAAAAACAAACTATCTGTTTGGATTGAAATGAAGCATGAACATTTATAAATTGTCCACTCCATTAGCTGTGTTCAAGTGAGGAATCGTGTTGTGGAAGCCTGTATAATTACTTTTATCTCACCAGCATGTTGCCATTTGATCTGCTGGGTTAATCATCCACCATGTCAGTGAGTCAGAGCACATTCTCATTAAACAGCTCGGATGTATCGCTTTGCAAATTGGTTGTTCACAAGCTAAACCGCAGTAAATCGGAAATCCAAGGAAGGAAGAAATGTTGTTCCTGGCCCACTTATTCACTCTTAATCAACTACTTTGCTTGAGTTTTAACCCCAGTGGGGTAGTGCATCTATAAATATCCTTGTATATTACAGTCTGACATACATATAAAAAGCAGCAACAGCTAATTGCCCAAAGGGAGCTGGTTAAGAAAAACAGCTTCACGGCTGATCATTAAAAGTGTCTGTCTCTATGTTCCAGAGGAAAGTGTAGATATGTCTGTGTTGTACTGTACACGTTTCTGCAAACTTTTGATATTCAACATTTGAAGAAGGACAATAATGCAAGATTTGGATTTTAGACTTTAGCACAAAATCCGATAACTCATTCTGTAAGACATTGTACATCTAAAGTAATCAATTCTAGTAAAGGTACAAATGAATACAGAAACTATTGATTCACGGCCTTATATATTATCATGACTAGCTTAGTTTAAATTTACATTAAGATTTGTCAAAGTATAAAGATATTTAAATACTTAACGCCAGAGAGGCGGGACACAGTCAGTGCCGATAGACGCATACCTGACAGTTTGATAACTTCAAAGAAGCGAGAGAAGAACATGGGCCACTTCTCTCGGGCGCAGTCCACCATCTCTGCCTTCACCGACTCTGCCTTCTGTCTTGAACTCAAATACGGACCCTTGTGTGGTTCAAGAAAAAAATAGACGGAAAACTTTACTTAAACTCAAGGCCATTGTAGAGCCTTTTCTTTTCATCACCCTCCTGCACTGTGATAAGACTGACCTGAGCATGAGCAGTGCTGACCATCTGCACCCATTTGCCCTCTGACTTGGCCTCCAGCAGAGGGTTGTTGATGCAGTCCTGAACAGCCTCCTTCACATGTTCTGGGCTGCTGTCGGAGCCGTGCTGGATGTACAAATGTTTCGCAGCCAGCTGGACAAGATCATCCTCCTGTGGAAGTGAAACAGGGGGGGGCAGATTTATATCTGGGAAAACAACAGGAAGACAATAATCATCCAAATATAAGCCCACCTTTTCACTCTGGTACTCTCCACACTTCAGACCGTGGATGAACTGCTTGTAGATGAGGTCTGTGCTGATCTTGTCCTCCTTGCAGTCGTGCCAGGGGGTGAAGACCTCCTTGCGGAAGAAGAGACGCCAGGGAGCGTGCTGTTCCTGCCCTCCTCTCCTCTTCACTTCCTGCTCGCACTGGGAGATGGCGTCCATCACATGCTCCCGGCCGCTGCCCAGAGCCCACACCTTTAGGACAGGTCAAAACTTCAAGTTACGGATATCTAGATATGCTGAACTCACTATAGCAGGACGCCACAATAGATTCTTTCTTAATATAAAGTCTTTGGAAAGGTGAGGCAGTGCAGCTCGCCCAGTGTGCACAATACACCTAGGAACCCCATGAAAACTTAAACATCTAGTTTTGGCTCGGCCTTAAATTTGTATTACTATACGTCCATGATGTTAAGATTTTTTGCATGTTGTAAGGTGATGAGCACTGACAAAACAACAGGAAGCAGCCTACGTACTAGCGCCAACTTAAAAATGTCAAGCTCTAAATATAAACAGACTAATAAATACATTGAAACTCTGTGACTCTGCTCCTCCTCTGTGTGTTTGAAAAGACTCATTAACATTAACTGTCACTAAACTAGTGCTTGTGTAAAAACAAAAATAGGGCATGAACTTGTATTTATTTGGAATAAATTTATACAGAGAAAGCTCTTAAACACCATTTTCTGTTAAATCCTGTTTTAAGACACTTTAAATAATAATCATTTTTCAAATGATTTACCATTTATGAAATGGCTTTCTGCTGAGCTTTGCAGAGATGGTATGTTTTTTTGCAAAACTGGACCGTGCAGGACTCCAGATGTACCCATCACCTACTGTACTAAAGGAACATAAATGCACTGGACTGCGTACCTTCTCATACAAGGCGACGTAAACAGAGAAACCGAAGGTGTCTTTGAGCTTGACTTTGTTAGACAGGAGCTGGCAGATCTCTTTGGAGGTGGATGCTGAGTCGACGGGCAGGTTAATGGAGCATCCGTCCATCAGACTCACAGACACAATCATTGGCTTTTTTGTCTTGGTTGCCTATCACAGTACAGAAAAAAAAGTGACCATTGATTCAACAGAAATGAGATGTACTGTAAGTGTTAAAGGGTCAGTTCATTCAAGTTATAAAAAAACATGTTATGGATACAATTCTGTGTCTCTGAGATTTCAGTTGCCACCACAATACAATTTAGGTTAACAGCATTTTGTTTGTGGTGCTTACAGCATAGAAAAATTCCTCTCTGAACAACAACATCCCAACTTTCACTGTCAACACTTTTCAACGGAACTACGTTCTACCAAAGAAATAGTCCCTATGAAAACTGTGACTTTGAGGCTGAATGTTTTTGAATGGGTGTCATCATAAATCTCAAATTCTCAACCTGACCTCCATCCCTACCCTGTGAGATAATGTGTTTTTTCTTGATTTGGGTCAAATGCGAACTTTTTTTAATCTTTCATTCATAAATCAGGAATCCATTTTAGACATTTGCCGGAGCATCTTCTGTCAGTACCTGCAGCTCCAGCCAAGCTGGAGGCTCCCCTCGCACTCCGTTCATCACCGTGCGCCGCAGCCTTTCAGCACAGTGGGAAGCGTAGCCTCCTGGAGCGAAACGGATGAAACTCTGCAGGTACTGCCAAGACGTAAGAGATAAGAAGAGATGAGTGAAACATAACCGCGTCCTGCACACTGTTCATGAGCCCCGGAGCAGCCGGTGCAGCTGTTGTTCTTACCCTTATAAAGCGATCACTTGGGGGGAAGATGCCCAGACAAAGAGACAGCAGGATCCAGCCACGGAAGTAGCTGTTGCGATTGTTGTTGTCTTGAAGCTGCTTGCAGATCTGACAGTAGATTTCATCCCTGGCAGACAACAGACACATATTGTATAAGGAGAGACTAAAGACAAATACTTCAGATGTATGTGATTTTCAAAAGGAGCTTGTGTTACCTAAGGTCACGTCTGACAATGGCATATCCCACGATGATGTGGAGTTTTTCGAGCGCTGTCAGCGGCCGGTCCAGGGTGGGTCCTTCTCCAATCATGATGTCATTGTCCTCCTTAACAGTCTGCAGGTTGGGAGGCTTCGACACCTCAGTCAGATCATTTGACTGTAAGAAAAAATATGTTAAAAACAAAGTGAGCAAGAACTTAACAGCAACAATAATAGTTTTTAAGCTTACTCCTCACCTCTTCCATGATGATGGAGGGCTTCCTGAAGCTTGAAGTGGATCTGGGGATTGTATTTTCTTGGACAGTGGATGCTTTTCTGTTTCTGGACAATAGGTCGATGAATGTGGATCCCTTCCTTGTTCGAGGGCTCCCCTCTGGTACAGTGTATACCTTTGGGTTTTGAGTCGTCTCACTGGGCGCAGCAGAAGCTTTCCTGTTTCTTGTCAGAATGTCTGTGAAAATGGAGGCCTTCCTGTTTTGTGTCGGCTCCTCGGGTACTGTGGTGGGCTTCCCTTCTTTTTTATTCCTTAGCACCCTCTAAAGCAGTCGGAAATTATTATTTGAAATCTATGATCAATTAATGTTCTACAAAATTAGGCTGTATTCAATATTACATTTACCTGATCCAGTCCAACCATGTGGCTGAGACGTCTGTCCTTTCTGGAGATCAGCTCCGCCGGCATAAAGCGTTCCTGCGTGAAGGCTCCCTGGACCTGAACCGGTTTCTTCGGATCAGGGAGGTCTCCCATGAACCTCAGGATGATCCACCACACAGTCAGAGAAGCCTGGTGATAACATAACAGAAACACCTATAAAAAAAGATATTCCTCAGGTAAGAACAGCTGAAATAATAAATCTAAGTGGTCTGAGAGAAGCACCAGGACATCTCCTTCATCTTCATGGTACAGCAGGGGCTGCCGAAGCCTCTGGCGGATGTGGGTGTGGGTGGCTGCACCCTGGAAGTACATGGAGGCAAATTTGGAGAAGGAGTACTCATCCAGGTCATCGTCATCGTCTTCGGGAAGATCCTCCTCCATGGGGATGTCGTCGATGTCTATCTCCTCGATGGTAGTCTTTTTCCCCTCAAACTTCTGGAAAAAGATAGACAGGCATGTAGTGACCAACTCTACAAGGACCACAAAATGTGCAAAGCTTTCGCTTTCCAAACCTCATATCCCACAGGTGCTTGCCCCTCCTGCCCTCCGACCGTAGTGGGCAGGAAGTCAAAGATGCTGTCCACCATCTCCTGGTCGGTGATGGTCTCAGTCTGAGCTTTGGCCTCCATCTCTTTCTTGCGCCTAAGCACTTCCTCCAAGTGTCTCTGTCGCTCTAGAATGACCCGCTGTTCTTCTTCTTTCTCTTTAGCAGAGAGGTACATCTGAAAGAACACACAACATAAGAGAAGATGAGGAAAAACAGCAGCATCCTGAACCTCAACTGCCGGAAAAATGTCTTTATCTGCCGAATTAACCATGTAACCAAAATAAGATATCATTAACATAACATCATTATTCAGAGCAGTGGCTTTTGGGAATGACGATACACTTAAACTGTAGATTTATGATTTCTTTTTCAGTCAGTTTTCTGCTGCTGGTTACAGAGTGGCAGCACTAGAGCCGTTATGGGTTCAATGCCTTCCTCACAGAGCAGTAGTTACTGGAGCAGAGGCGTCTGACACACTATCCTTACCACAGGGATACATAGAATAGCTCATATATTATGAAAAAATAGAAACTATGATTTAATTTAAAAACATACTAACATATTTGTGTTTCGGAGGAAAATAAGCATCCAAATACAATTTCAAGTTGGTGTAATACTGACATGTACTAGATTTATCCTCATAATAACCAGTAAGCCTCCAGTAACTGCAAGAGGAGAAACATTTGAAATACCTAGCTAAATTAACGGATAAATGGTTGAAATAATATGCTGAAGGTAACAGTCAAAGAGATGAAACTAACGTTACATTTAAATTCATGGAGTAATAGGTTAAATTGTTACCATGTCAAGAAAAATAACTTGTTAAATGGTTGGCTAAAAGTAATGGATAAATGGCTCAGATACTTAGCTAAGAAATAATCAGCATTTGAAGTATCTAGCTAAAGTAATGATAAACAGTCAAAATAAGAGCTAATTGGATAAAATGTTTCGCTAAAAATAACAGATAAACAGGAGAAAACGTCAAAAGTAATACATAATTATTTTAAATGGTTGGCTAAAAGTAATGGATAAATAGTTGAAATGATATCATAAAAGTAACTGATAAATGAATGAAACAGTTAGCTAACAGTAATAAATAGTTCAAATAGTAATTGACATGTGGGACATGACAGGTGGTGTCCTGAACATGTACTTGGGTTCATCTGATAAGAATGAGGAAGTACGTCTGCCAAACCCTTTTGCCTATGTTGTACCAGATAAAACCTGTCGGGACTTTAACCTTCTTTATTATTGTCATCCAGAGAGGGTTCTTTGTAGTTCTTTAAGTTGAACTTACATCTGTTTTCATCTTTTTGATAGCCTTTCTTGCCAGCCCACCCCTGGCGTGAGCCTGCAGGAGGATCACAGCGTTTCTCTTGCGCTTCCATTCCTTCCTGGCCAGGTATCCCCTGACTCGGGCCTGCAGCACGAGGGCTGCCTCACGCTGCTTCTTATACTGGAAGCGGAGCTGACGAGACCGGGCCTGTGCCTGCAGCCTCGCAAAGCCCAGCTGGACCTAGAATTAAATTAGAATTGGGATTCATTGCATGCCAGTCCTATATTTTCACTTTGATACATACTCATGTGTTAAACAAAGACTCACCACTTTGTACAGCTTTCTGCCTTTGTGTCCTCTCCAGCATTTCTGAATGACAAGCGCCCCTGCCTTTTTCCTCAAAAACTCTCGCCTTTAGAGTGCAAGAGTCATACAGACACAAAGCTGTAAGTCACATGAGCAACAACAAAAAACAAGCAGCTCATTTTACAGCTTTCATCCCACACCTGTATCTGTAGCCTCTCAGGACTTTCTGGATCAGAAGTGCTTTTTCATTTAGTTGTGTCATTCGCTCCAGTTCGAGCATGGTGTCATGGAAGTCCTGAGAGAAAACAGTGGCGAGATGATGTTTTTTTTTATTTTGGTGGAAATATTCACTTCAGAAATATATATTATAACAACTAATAACCAAATAATGTGGTTTGTGAAGCTGTAATCAAGCACAGTGGTGTTATGAGTTAAATGCTAAGACCAGCATGCTAACACTCCAACAATGACTAAACATCCTGCCGTTTAGCAGGTACAACGCCTTCCATGTTCACCATCTTAGTTCAATGCGTTAGCATGCTAACATTTGCTAATTTACAATTAAAATAAAGTAAAGCTGGCTGATGTGAATGTCATTAGTTTTGTAGATATTCAGCCATATACCGCCCAGACGATGTCGTTGCATGAAAAGTCAAAGTTGTGTTGTTGTGTTTATGGCAATCCATCTTCCCTCGATTTCAACATCATGTTGGCACCAAAGGAAACATTTAGAGAAACTAAAAATTCGAACTCCTCAAATTCTATTTGACTTTAATTTTTTTAGAATCCGACTAACTGAATTTGAGCAACTTCAATATAGTTTTTTTTCTAAATGTGGACACTTGAGCTTCATATTTGAATTTGTGAATCCTGAAGTAAACATTTTAACTTAATTTACTTACTTGAAATTTCTAAAACATTTTAAAAGTAAACTACTTAAATAGTACAAACTCAGGGGTATTACAATTTCATCATTAGCTATTCGGCATTGTTTAAATTTAACAATTAGGTATTATTCAGTTGCTTCTAACATTCAAATGATTGTGGCTATTATATTCCTCCACCCATATCCATCAGTAACAACAGTACATCAAACGTAAGGCGGCACCTTTAGGAATAGCTTTGTCTTGCCAGTCTTCCAGTCGCCCTCTCCAGCAAGCACAGACTCACAAATGCTTTCACAGCATTTCTCTTTCCTTTCCTGTCGTAGCAAAAAATAAGCATCACACAAACACATAATGAGAAGATGAGAATAGGTGTGAAGAGATCATGACAAAAATGATCACGTTAAAACCTTCAACTTACTGTTTTGGGATCACAGAGGGAAGTTTTCAGCAGGACGCGGTATCGGTTTAGAAACTCGTCGAATGTGTAGCGGACAGGATATCCAGCTTTCCGTATCCTGATGGTCTCCATCATACCAGAGTAACGGAGCTGGCGCATGCACAGCTCTCTGTCGAACAGCTGAGACACAGAAGGGGTGTGCAGTGATTTACTCGCACCAAAATGTTTCATTAAATTTTGGCACAGATTTAAGATTGAAGTATTATTTTGGTTGGAGTGAATGCAGCTTTTTTTTCCCTCACCATGGGCTTTTTGAAGTCATTGGGTTTAACACAGCGTATGAAATAGGGCTGGCACACAGTCAGTGTTTTCATCAGGGAATCCAGAGACTGACGGAACTGGCCAGTCAGAGTTGGCACTCGCTTCTTGCCATCAGTCGCTTGCTGTCGGACACGACAAAATGTCACATAGTGTAAGTATTTTTTTATTTTCCAACTGATTATATCTGCGTCTAATGCTGAAGCAAAAGGCTGCACTGACCCGGAGGCTGTTGTTGGCCGTGGTGATGATCATCCTGGGGTTGACGCTGCTCTTGAGCTTACTGGAGGACAGCACATTTTGAAACGCCTGCTTGAGGAGTTTATTGGTGGAGGTCTCCACCAGATGAATCAGATCTGAGCTGAGGGCGTCACGGTTTTTCTCAAGGAAACCTCAAAACAAGACGGACACAATAAGACCATCACACAGGACTTGGGCAAGAATGATTTGTTGCTTTTTAAAAGCTTTAAAAGTACCATTTGAATCGTAGTAGACCTCTCCAGCGAAATGGTGGACTCCAAACTGTGTCTCATAGTTGTTCTTGGGGGGAATATAGATGCCCCCTTTCTCATGGACCTTGTTCAGTTTGTGGAGCAGGGTGGTATCTGTGCCCTGAAAATTAACAAAAAACGGAGTTAAAACCTGCTTTTCTTTGTGACATTAGACTTTATGAGGTACAAGGAGGACGTAGACCTTGGGGAAGTTGCTCTCCTCATCAATAAGCGCCAGCATGTTCAAAGGTTTGTTGGCCAATACGTCCAGGGTGCGCTGGTTGTCTTTGTAGTCAATGTGCTTCCAGACAATGTTCTCACGGGCATACTCATCCTGCTCCAGCTTGAAAACGTGCTTGACGAAGAACTGCTGCAATTGCTCATTGGCAAAGTTGATGCACAGCTGCTCGAAGCTGCAACAGTTCGACAAATGCAACAGCACATGAGGAAAGAAAGATGGGTGGACTTAAGTCAACATGTAAACTAACAATGTGTCCAGCAGAAGTAAATGCTGCTCTAATGCCATGAGAGTTGGCATGAATGCCAACCTGTTGTTGTTGAAGTTCTCAAAGCCAAAGATGTCGAGCAAGCCTATCGACTGTCGGACCTCTTTGGAATCCTCAGGTGGCTTGTAAACGGCAGCGTTGATTTTGTCCACGACCCAAATGAAAAGTCTTCCATAAATAGCCTGGACAAATAATACAGAGAATAGCTGACCAATTATACACAGCACCACACCCTGCACTAACAAACCAAAACATACGATCCAGAGATTCCAACATGGACACTCTGCTCTTAGACTATTTTTAGCTTTACTTTAGGTTTAATATGCGTTTTTTGTAATGATTTATTGGTTTTAAGCTGGTGTCTTGGCCCAGTCGCCTTGCAAAAGAGGTTGCCAACCTTGGGGTAAATAATATAAAAAAACGGTGTTCAGAAGATAAATTCTAAAGACTTTTTATCTGGTGCTAACTGCAGGTCAAAATGTACGCTTGTCCAACACTTTTACTCAGTTCATTTTAATATGTCAGAAACAGATATAACAACATACAAACATTAGCATTGACCTTAACATGTTAACATAATAAAATGCTAAACGTTAATACAATGCTAATGTTAACATATTATATATTAGCTAGTAGCATACCAACATTAACACTAGCATGTATCCTTGCCTGCTAAAAGTTTGCATGTTTGTTAACATGATGAAATGCTAAACATGATTATGCTGCTAAAGTTAAGATATTATTGGTATCATAAGCATGTATCCTTGTATTATAAAAGTTAGCAGGTTAATTAATAAAATACTAAACGTGACTATGCTGCAAACATATTAGTATCTTAGTATAATACCAGCATATTAACATTAGTATGTAACACAATAAAATGAACGTTATTGCACAGCTAACATTGTATATTAGCTAGTATCACACCAACATTATAACATTAGCATGTATCTTTGCCTGGTAAAAATGTAGAACGTTGAAATGATTCAATATTAAATGTTACTGTTGCTAAAGTTAACTAATTAGTAAAACTGAGAAAATGATGTTGAGCTAACTGTTTAGCCTGAAGAAAGAACAGCTACACTAGTGGTTCCCAACCTTTTTAACGAATGAGCCCATAAATCAAACCAGTGTTTCTTCAACCCCTCATTGCAAGTTCCTTATTGTGTACAGGAGCTGTGAACATATATTTCCTTTCTTTCTCAGACTGTTGTACATGAAAGAATTTCAGAGGCCTGAAGAGGTTACATTAATATTTTATGTAGAGTCTGAGCAGTCTGAAAACAGCCACAGTACATCAGTATTCATTTTTTTTGCCTCATTGGTGGTAAGAAATTAAAAGGTTTCTCCATTTATCATCCATCAATTTTGTGAGTGTTACATCCTCGCAGAACTAGTTTAGTATATGTTAACATGAGCTGCATTAACTTCTGAATTACATTTTTTACTTTTGAAAACAGAAATCAAGACTAATGTTACCTTGACAAAGGCATCCCTGCCGTCCACAGCCTGGGCAGAGGTCAGATGTTTGGTCACACTCTCTCTGGCTGTCATGAAGGAGCGCTGAGTCAGACTCGTCTCCAGTGCTTTGGGTTCCACCTGAGGTAATACAAACACAATCAGACAAGATCATATCAGCTACTTTTATTTTAATTTGTAAAAAAAATAAAAATAAATACACATACCTCCAAAAGTTGGCTGGCCATGTTGAAATGGGATGATGTGAGGATGTCACAGCCTTCTAGGTTATTTACTATAGTACCTGAAATGATGCAATAAAATGTGTTTAATGTCTCAAAAGATCTACAGTACATGAATCCCATGGTATGGTGCTGTCCTTACCCTTAAAGTCCACATTGCCCAGGTGAAGTATTGCAGCGAGCAGTTTGGAGATTTCCCAGGAGTCATTCTCGGTGAACATGAGGATCTTCAGAGCTGAACGGAAGTGGGCGTATTCCTTCACATCATCACGACCTTCGCAGCTGGTGCACTTACCCTGGTGATTCGATCAAATGGTTTAAAGCTATACGTGAACGCTTGTCTCATCTAGTTATTTGTGATTCACAGTCGCATGTAAATTTATCTTCAAAAATCCATCAATAAAGATAATGTTTTATTCTTATTTCACAGTTTGCAGAACTATTTCAGTACCATGGTCAGATAGTTGTACTCAGCAGCATTCCCAAGGGAAAGAATCTTTTTCTGCTCAGCTGGCATGCCCATCAGCATGCAGTAAAAGATGTGGTAGTTTCTTTCCTCAGGCGCCTGCACATGAAAGCACATGAGCTTTACCACAAGAAAATTTGACTTGTACCATGTTACGGCTCTTGCAAATATATAGCTAACCAATCTTCCCACCTGACGACAAACGCGGGACTTCTCCAGCAGGTACTGCTCAATGCGGGCCCCTTCAATGGCCCCACCCTTAGTGAAGTTGATGTCAATGTACTTCCCAAAACGACTAGAGTTATCATTGCGAATGGTCTTGGCATTACCAAAGGCTGAGAAGGAAAAACAAAACAAAGCATTAAGCAGATTAAGTGAAAAGGGGGGATTGAGATGATTATGAAGACTATAAGGCACTATAACTTTGTGATGGTGTTTTGATCATACCCTCCAAGATGGGGTTTGCTTCAAGAATCTGCTGCTCGATCCAGGAGTGCTGGCCGCTCACCGCAGCCAGGAACTGCAGAATGAGCTTGGTGCTCTCAGTTTTCCCTGCTCCTGACTCTCCACTTGTGGGGCAAACCAAAAAGTAAGCATGTGTGGAGACTTTTTCCCACTTAAACCTGTTTCAAAGCCCTGGTAATGTGGTTTAAAGATTCTCAACATTAACAATGGGGTTCCACAAGGATCAATGTTAGGCTCTGTTCTTTTAACAATCTGTAGTAATTACCTAGTACCCCGTACTCTAATCATTGTTGTTTCATTTGTATGCAGATGACACTATCTTACACGTGGACACATGTGAGCATGCAATACCGTGTAGCACAGTTAGTCTTGATTCTTTACGAAGAACCCCACCAACTTAATATTGGTTTTAAATTAAGTTTTCAAATCTCGCAGTACTGATGAAGAATGCCCAAATAAAATATGAAAAGGAAAAAAGCACATTGACATTTGGTTAAGTTTAATATGTAAAAATTATCAAGAAGCTTATATTCTTTCTATTATAGGAATAGGAAGTGCATCTCTAAAAACGGTAGAAAACATTGGGTCGATTGGTTTCTTCTAATTGGGGGTGCATGGTGATATGCATTATAAATATACACATCAGCTTACAGCTTCTTTGCAGTTTATAGATGGAATAACCTTCAGAAAACTCTTGGACACCAATAAGTTTCTCACAGTTTGTCTCATTGAAACACGAATTTAACGTGAATTTTTTCAGTGATCTATTTGTCTTTGTTTTCATTCATTTATCTTCTATTTATCTTATGTAGCTTTTTTAGAGCCACCTGTGGTAATGTTGTAGGGCTGTAAATGAAATTATCAAATTTTTTTATCAATCATTTCTCTAATATAACATTACTTTACAGTCATTTAGCAGACGCTTTTATCCAAAGCGACTTACAATTCAGATTCTATCACATACACCGTAGGCACAGCTACGGGAGCAATTTTGGGGTTAAGTGTCTTGCTCAAGGACACATCGACATGCGACTATCGGAGCCGGAGCCGGGGATCGAACCTCTGATTGAAGGACGGCCCCGCTCTCCACTTAGCCACAGTCGCCCCGGCGAGTTGTTTGATCCATACTATATCAACAAATGCCTAAGTTGACATATTCAAAGACATTCAGTTCACTTTCATGAAATACTTCAGAAACTAGGATATATATCCATTTGAGAAACTGTAACCAGTCATTTTTACCTAAAGGATTCAATTAATTAATCAATCTTTCCACACTGTCTCCATAATGATCTGGGATCAGCCTCAGACAAAAGCACACCTGATAACGCAGCACTGGTTCCTTTGGTTGCGGCGCATGTTGAAAAAGCAGCTGTCTGCGATGGCGAAGACGTGCGGCGGCAGTTCACCCAGCCGTCGATCTGTGTACATGTGCACCTGCTCTGTGGTGTAGATGGGCAGCAGCTGGTAAGGGTTGACTGCCACCAGAATGGAGCCTGTGTATGTCTTAAAAACAGAAGGGGACGTTAACTACCACAGAGGGGCACAGTTGAGGAGTGTGTGTGTGTGTGTGTGTGTATGAGTGAGTGAGTAAGTTATTGTGTTAGAAGCACATCATACAATGCACGAAATGCTTGTAATGACTTATTAGATGTAAAGATTTCACGGATGGATTTGAATCATGAAAAGCTGTGGTTCATGATATATAAAGCACTCAAAAGCAACTCAAAAGCAATATCAGCCTAATTTTGCCCCCCAGCATTTAGCAGTGGTATTTTTCATACAATTAAATGATTCATAATTGAACACACACTGCTGAGCTTTGATGACAGAGAAACACTGGGGCGGTCTCCCTCAGCAGAGACTCATTCGTCTCTATGGAGACAAACAGCACTGTGATAAACCACGGGGCAAAGTCTCGAACAGAAAGCCAATTCACAGCTATGGAGGACACAGACGACTAAGCATTTCCACAGTAGGTTATGGACATCGTAAAAGTAGGTGGTTCAGAGTTAATCCAGGTGAATAGAAACCTACGTAGATGATGCCTTCTTTGTGTCGCACCAGGAGGTTCCTGAGCAGCCCGGCCTCATTGAGATCACCAAGCCGTATCATGTCGTCTACACCCTTCACAGAGGTGGGGTGCATGGGCCGGATGGCGCCCTCCGTCTTCTTGTTGATCTTGTGCTCCTGTGTGTATGTAATAAAAGAGTTGATCGACAGATAGAGAGGTCCTTTTTTCTGTACCTGAAAAAAAAAAGGCAATGTCTTGTAGGGTTTTGTACCTTTCCTTCATCATCGATCAGCTGAAGCTGTCCGGTGTCGGTCACCTCGACCTCCGCCCCGATCGGCACCCCGACACCAGAGTCCACCCATACAAAGTCCCCCTAGTTGGGGGAAAGCATTGTAATACAAAATGCCATACCCAAAGAACTATTCTCAAAATGACTAAGTGGGCATCATGGATTTTTAGAACTATGTGTGTATATTACTGAGATACTCATTCTTACCTTACTCAAATGCAGCATAGCAGAAACCTGGATTAAGTCTGTAAATAGAATATTATCTTAATTCAGATTTAGCCCAGTTACAGTAATTACAATTAACTGAACCTGCTACCAAACCAATATTAGTTAGGTCTACTCGGTAGGCTTTAACAGTGTGGACCACGCCTCAACCTATTTATAGCAACATACTGTAAATGTTATTTAATATAAAATAAAAAATATTTTAAATTACAAGACAGTTTTGGGATCCTTCAATATTACTTATTTCTAATTTCTATACACAATTCTATAAAGTCTCATTTTAGCATGATAACACAATAACTTTCACTTTCAAGACACTTCTATTAATGATTCTATATAGAATTATGAGGTCACAATGGAAGTCATAATAAAAAAACAAACACAGTGAAGTTACCTCTTTGGAAACAAGAGACACTGGGAGACATGTGATTCTTCGGCCCTTACCTGAGAATAGTTGGGTCTTTGGTGGAAGCCCCCGCTGCTGCCGCTCAGGGAGCTTTTTTCTTTGAATGACTTATGAACCAGGAAGAAGGGAGTTTTCCCAGCAAACACCTCTTTATGGCCCTTTGACTTTGCTCCTGCAAAAGGTAGAGCCACCCAGTGTCACTGAGCATCCACTTCAAGGGTTATCACTGCAATTAACAGTCAAATATTTGATGGTAATGTAAAGATGATAAACGTTCTTTCCCTTTAAGTTAACAGCCGTGCGGCTACTTAAAAACCATGCTAGTGGAGAGAGAGAGAGTAGTACAGCTTTCTACCTCAAACAATATAAAAACACGTGTCTAATAAATATAAGGGATATGACACAGAATGTTAAAAATAAAGATTCTTCTTAGAAATATTGAATGATGATCAACAGACAAGCCAGTAGTCAGTCAGCTGGTCTCAGTAATAACGCTAAAAGGAGAATAGCAAGTCACTTTTTCCTGATCCAGTCACAAGTCAAGTGCTGCCAACGCGTTGCGCTGTAATTCACGGCAATTAAGTTGTAAACAGCAGATAGTAAAGAGGAGTGACTGAGGAGAGATGTACCAATGTGATGTTGCTGGATTAAATGGCTCATACCATCCATACCAGCTGTGTGGCCGGGGACAATATTAACAGAACAGACTGAGCCATTAAGATACACAGATTTGCAGATGTACGACATTGGCACGGCTTAAATCCTACAATCTGTTGGGTTACAATGTAGGTTCTTCATATTTAATAACAATGAGATGTAATCACATGCGAGGATCAGTGTCTGAGCGTGCTCCTTATGGGGATCCATGATAATACTGTAAAGCAATAATCTTGCAATTTGACCATCTGTCCTCAGGCGTGGTCAGTTTATCCCGTTTGGTAACCGACTGCGGTTACGTTTTTTTTTTAAAGCACAATGAACTGGAAAGATTTCCACCAGGGGCGTCTGCAGCGACCACTGCTGTATTGTGCGATTGAATGAATGCAACCCACAACTGGTTAACTGGAATTAAAGTGAAAAAGGCAAAAACAATACATTTTCAATTTTAAGTGGTAAAATGAAAACACTCAAATAAAAAAACACAGAAATATGCAGACTTAACAGTGTATCTGGTATGGTTTAAGTATCTTTACTATAATTACACAGACAAAAACAATGTACAACAGCTGGATGTTTCGGGCTCGCTTCATCTCGTAACGTTATTACCGTTACACTCTGCAAAATGAGGCGACACACCACACCACACGGCACGAAATGTTTCATTGAGTACAAAACTGGAAAAGAACCAGGTCAATGGAAAAACCAAAAAGCACATTTACAGTGATTTACATGAATTCAATCCCCCAGTGTGACAGCGCGAGGATACTCGGCTCTCTTTCTTTCAAGCTCTCATTTTCTGAAAGCGAATGAAAGTATCGCTTTTACCACCATGACATCCATTTACTTTGGATTCATGGCAGTGTAAATGTAAAGTTCACTTTGCATTATGCAGTGTCCTTTCTTTTGCGTCGACTCAACCAATGTAAGTATTTCAATATCTTTTAGGTTGCAGCTAAACTTGTGGCTGGTAATCGGGTCATTTTGTACCCATACTAGATGAACAAATACTGAAATAGAAAACAGCAGGTGCAGGATGTTGGGAGGAAAAAGGGGAAGCAGTGAAGTTGACCCGACGCTCTGAATGATTTTTTCAGAATATATTTTGACAGCACGTGGAAGAGCTTTCACGTGTCCCCGTCCATTTCACGTACACCCACAAAACGAAGGCACAGATTAACGAAAAGAGCACGACTGAGCTCAGTCTGCATACACACAGCCTACTAAAGGGACTCCTTTTAGATGATTTGGATTGGACCCAGCCGTCAATAACTCTGAACTGAAATACTTCCATCAGTATCTACTGCAACTGCGCTTAGTGCCAAATATTATCAGATAACATAATGTGCCAGTTCACACACGTCCTTAACAGAAGAGGCAGAACTTAAGTTAGTAAGAAACGGTCTCTGGGGTCTTTAAAAATTGACAAAAAAAAAAAAAAAAAGGGGGGGGGGACAGTGACAGGGCCGTCCAGTTGGCCACTATAATGCAACCTACAATGCTCCACGCTCAATATGTGCGATGGGTCTTGAATGAGAACCCATTCCTGATGGGCTGGTCTGCTTGTTGAAGTCCTCCCGTCACTTCTCTCAGTCTGCTCTCGGGCAGATAGAGGGTGTGTGTGTGTGTGTGTGTGTGTGTGAGATTGTATGCAGCAACTCATAGCACCAGATTCTGAGCAGCTTCTTCACTCTGGGGGGGGGGGGCCCTAGCTTATGCCCGCTCTTTGCGCTTCAGTTTGGAGGACTTCTTGACGGCGCCGTTCTTGTTGAGCAGCTTCAGCACTTTCTCCTTGTGGTCGAGCACCTTCATCATGGTGTCTCTGGCCTCAGTGACCTGGTCCATCACCAGCTTGCAGCGCTGCATGTTACCCTGTGGATCAAACGCAAAGTCACCGTCAGCTGTTGAAATTTGTGGGTGAAGACAAAGAGAGAGCAGCTTTCGTAATGTTTTACCAAGGCTTCTAAACCTTATCAAACATAACCGGGACAGAATAAAGTACAGAAAAACTTTTAACAAAACTGGGCTGAACTGAATATTCTGAAGCTTCATTCGTAACGTCGACATTCAAATTGTAAATCAACATTTCATTCGATTCGTAGCACTTCAACACGATCAACCACAGTTGCAGATAAAGATCAGGCGATACTGATATCTTTAGTATTATACTATCTGTAGATTCCAGGGGCGACTGCGTAGGATTGTTTGTTTTCGGAATGCTTCCAACTCATGTGATCCAAACAACTCCGGAACATTCAAAAATCCATGTTATTTACATCAAAAGGATTATTTTGATAGACTTATTAAACTTTATTTGTTGCTATTTTCACTGTGGTCAAAAAGACACAGTTTGCACTGGGTCGCACCCGTCTTAATGGGGCAGTCCAGCAGCAATTTACACACACACATATATATACATATACATACACACATATACACATATATACACACACACACATACACACACACATACATACATATATATATAAAGAATGTCATATTTTATAGAAATAGTAATAGAAAGAAAGAAATAGAAATTCCTATTTAAAAAGGCGTCAGTCAGTCTGCAGTAAACAGCCGTACCTGTATGAGCTCGTTGATTCGGTGAAGGTCGTCATCGGAGCCGGCTCTCTTCTTAGGGATCAGGCCCTCTTGAAGGGTGGAGAGGCGGCTGTACACATCGTGCTCCAAACTCGACTACAGATCAAGTAACAAGCATGTTAACTACGAACCAATAGGAAAAGCCACCAACCAAACGTAACCTTCATGGACATCACTCAGAATTTCCATGAAGATAAACAATACTACAGAGTTATACAGCAGCACTCACCAGCTGTCTGAGCTGTGCAGCGCACAGGTGGATTTTCCAGCCTTGTGCTCTGCATGCCACTCCTCTCTGGTTGGCCATGTCCTGTAAGCTGCCCTTCTTCTCCTCTGAGAAACAAGCAAACGGTTGTTGTTAGAAAGAAAAACGCCTCCAGCACTCGTTCCCGCTCGCTGTATCAAATATAGGCAAGAAAGCCACTGACCTTTGACCCGGATGTCGCTGTACCTCTGGAAGTGGTGGTAGGCAGCTTTCCAGGGGTTCCTGTAGTGCCGCAGGAGCGTAACAGGCGGTCGGGGCTTGACTGGTACATAACGCACTCCCTCCTCATCTGGAAGACAAAAATGTAAAAAGTGCTGATTACACATAATCATCACGATCACTGCGACATTGGTTGGCATCACATTACGCACCAACGTATTCCCTCGGTGGAGACTCCCGCCTCTCCGCCCTGCCGGTGATGGGCCTGCCTGGGGCCTTCTCCTCATCCGTGCTGTTGGTCTCCACCATCTCGCTCTCCTCGGTGGAAATGACGTGCTGCTGCTTGCGGGGCTTCTTCCTCGGGGAGGCCCCGGGTATCAGATCTCCCGTAGCAGAAGAGTTCAGGGTGGAGGCCTGGGTGGTGAGAGCTGGGGCTGACGACAAGTTTGCATTGGGATCTGAGGGGAAGAGAAAAACATGTTTACTTATGCGTTTGTTTTCGGTTTCCTTGCGTTCATTCGTTTCCTATTTAATTCAACATTAATCGATTTCACTTTTAATGACCGATGTGCTGCTACCTGGCTGTGAGGTGTCCATGGTCTCCATTTCCTGCTTTATTGTCAAATCGGGGCAGGCGGAGCTGCCAGAACAAGCAGCGGTGCTACTGGCCGCGGGCTGAGTGGGGGAGGCCACTGTGTTGGCCATCGAAGCGGGAGCCGGGGGAGTTACAGCAATGGCTGCGGGCAGGGCTGAGACGACAGTGGAGGCCTGGGAGGGAGGCGCAGGCCCCGGCGTGGCGAGCATGGCGGGGATAGCTTGGGCGAGGTGCTGGGCGTTTGAGGACACGGCCTGCTGCTCTCCTCCCTGTGAAGGCAGGGCCTCTACTGCAGCCATGACAGGAGGGGCCACGGCCATGTGGACCTCAGCTTTGGGTTTCACGCTGGAGGGAAGGATCGGAAACGTCGGGTTACAGACTCATAACTTATAACGACGCGGATAGAACTGATGTGATCCGTGTAACGAAGGCTCACCCTGCGGGTCGGGGAGATCCGGCTCCCCTCACGCCACTCTCCATTCTGCCGCTACTGGGTTCACTCGGCTGGGCGGGGATCAGGTTCTTGCGAACACATCTGGTTTGGTGAAAAGTGAAATATTTAGCGACCCTGTTTGGACCGTCACACGTTTCTGTCAAACTGTATTTGGAGAATCTAATGCTGACAATCAACCTGCTATCATGTGACAGTGAAAAGCCTCGTCTAACAAGTCCTACAATAAATGGGAGGAGGGGGACGTAAACCCAGTTTTCCTGTTTAGGTCTGAAAGCAGGTCAGGGTTAAGGTAACCACAGTCCGTAATGACTCAGACGACAGGCAAGAGATACTCTCGAGAAATGTGACATGTCGCTGCTTTAGACTGACATTTTGTTGTCTAACGTTTCCTTCTTTATTTCGGCAATTATCAAATCTAACAAACGCACAACTGCTCGTAGGCAGGAGGTTAAAACAAGCAATTCAAAGTTCTGAAACTTTGCTGAATCTGACAGCTGGTGTTCTACTCACCCTTCATTAGCGGGCTTCTTGCGGAGGATGCTGGGTCTAGGGGAGGAGACCAGGGTGGGGGCTCCTCCTACCCCTCCCTGGGCGTGCGCCTGTACCATGGTGGCCACTGGCTGGGTGGTGCTGAACGTGCTGCTGATGGGGCTCGCCACAAAGCCATCGGCCAAAACAACCCCTGAGAAAGAAATAGAAAACAACTCACAGCAACTCAGCAAAGCTCAGTCAACACCAGTGAAGCAGTACAGGTTCAGTAATTACCAGGTTTGGCTTCAGACTGCGCTTGTTGCTGCTGAGTGAGTAACGGCGCCTGCTGTAGTCCCTGCGTGCCGATCGGCGCAGACGTGTGCAGGCCCTGCACTCCTATGGGTGCGGGCTGGATGCCCTGTGCGGCGATGGCCGCCGGCTGGATCCCCTGGGTGCCGATCTGCGCAGATGGGAGACCGATCCGATCCACCGCCATCAGCTGCATGTGGTTTAGATGGACAGTGGTTGCCACGCCGACTCCGCCTTGGGTGGGCAGCGCTGAACTTGGAGCTTGAGGAGTAACTTATGACGCGGGACAATAGGAGTTACAGGTGTAACCCTCCGGTTTCACATTTCATAGGTACGATTTTTATAGCTTTTATAAGTCAAATAACAAAAGGTCACCACAGTGGTCAGCTGTGACAGAGCTTACCAGGATACTGGCGGATGGTGGATACAGAGCTGCTGATGGGGGTGTATGTGTGTGTCAGAGGGTACGAGGAGGAGTACGCCGGCAGGAAATACTGGAACTGCACAGGCACCGAGGGCCTTCAAAATAAAACATACAAGTTTACTCCGACACTCATCGTCATCTGAACAAAGTCTTTGTACTTCTGAGGTTAATACATGTTGATCACATTTCATTTCTTCTTTTTACAAACTGAGTGATGGATGTAAATACAAGATCATTCCTAATAACAACAACAACAACAACAACAACAACAGGATATGGATCTCATATTCATTCAATAACTACTGGATGGATTGGCATGACATTTTTATGGAGACATTCACGTATGAATGATAAGAATTTTGGTGATCCCTGACTTTTCAACTAGTCTCAACATCTTACTTTGTGAATTCAAGCTAATACGCTGAACTAAGATGGTGAACATTATCAACACAAACCCCAGCACATCGGACACAGTGATGCTTTGGGCTTAGTGCCAAGTACAGCCTTGTTACTTAGTATATGAATATATACTTGTTGATTACTGCTCACTACTTAGTCAATACTTCCAGCTCAATGTGCCGATCCCTTTTAGATTACACCTATGTACAACTCGTCCGTTTCTGTTTTGACCACAGTGGCCAAATTTGTGGGCAATAGCGAATATAAATAGAGGACAAGAAGGCAGCACAACTGAGCTCTTTGCAGAAATATACGTCTATAGTGTTTCTGTTTAGTAAAAGAAATACTAACACGCTGAGAATGCAGATTCCATTCCATTGTGTTACACATTTTCAAACAAATATTGGATATCAGATGTCAGACTGTCTCTTTTTTCACCTGCGATAACCGCGTCAGTTGGTCAACATTGTGCGCTCACCTGTTGTCACTTCTTGCTTCCATGGTGACGGGGTTAGGAGACGACCGATGGCCCGAGATGGGGATGAGGTTGGTTCTCTCTCCGGGGTAGTCAGGCTGCACACGGGTCGAGGCGTGGGCGATGGGCTGAGGGACGACTTTAGCTGTACACAACACAGAGGAACAGTTAAGAGAGAAAGATGTAATACAATGCACTATGAGCTGATTCAGATTGAGAGAACGCCTCCTGCTTATGAAGCACGCAACAATGTTCCAACCGTGGAGACCAAGCGGCCAGCTTACCAACGGGGATGGCAGAGGTGGTCACCGCTGCAGCATGAGAGGAGTGCGAGGCCATTGTCATGGTGACAATAGAGTTACTGGACATTTGGCTGTGTGGCACAGACCCTAAACATGGAGAAGGAAGGTGTATAATAAATAAATAACTGCACTATTTATTTCATTTCATTTCATGTTTCTTTAGTCAAAGTTTTGGGTCGAGCTTGTCGGCATAAATATACAAAAAGGTCAAACCTATTGTGGTGGTTGATGGCACAGTGTTGGAGGCAACGATTGGCGCCACAGTTGCCGCAGCTACTGGTGTTACAGGACTGAAGATGGGCTTCTGTGGGGAGATAAACATTTTTTTTTTTTTTTTTTTTTTTTAAAAAAAAGCTGTTATGTCAGTCACTGTATAAAAAAGGAGTAGTTATTTTGCAGGAAGTCATAAAGAGGCAGTAACCTGTGTCATGGTGTGCGGAGGCTGAGGCTTTTGGGCCCCGATCGCTGGGTGGGACGGCAGCGTGATCCGCGTGGCGGTGTCACGGGATGTCTGAGACCTCTGAATACTGACGGTGGCCGAAGGGGGGTGAATGGTCAGCCCTGGACGCCTGGGGGATGGGGGGGGTGGGGCAGAGAGACTGTCCCTTTAGTGCACTAAATCGCACAGGCATGGCTTGATAAAAGCCCAGAGGGAACTGCCAGTGCAAGAACTCATATTCATGTTACACAAAAGTTTACTTGTTTTAGTGACTTTTCTCTTTTAGCTGTTTCAATTACTCTGATGCACACACAGACCCATTGTGCTAATTTTATACTGTTTCACTAACTGCTTTAAAGCTGCACTGGATAACTTCATCCACATAACACTACATTGAAGAACACAAATGACTTTTAAGGAATTAAAAAGGAGAATAGAAACATATACTTTACCATGCAGTCACAACAGGGGCAGGTCCACCGATCACCACAAACTGTTTGGTTCTACTTTGCTGTTAAACTCCTAGTCATGTTGTCAACACATTCTCGGGACTGCTACTTACCCATGTGTCACCTCTGCAGAGTGTGTGACTGTTGGGTTGATGACTGGGGACTGAGTTCTGGAAATGGGCGCCACCACAGTCGGAAGCACGGCTGTGGACGTTGTCACGGCAGGGCGGGACTGTGGACGGTGGGAGGATGACACGGTTACACACAAACTTTCTAAATGTCCAACAAGATAAGAGTGCTGCAGGAATGAGTCCTCAAAACCGGAAATGAGTCCACATTTCTTGCACCTCCGGTTCCCTCGTCTCAAAGTCAATGAGGTCCTGAACAGATGTGCAAGTAACATAAACTAGTGTTTGTCACAGAGTTTATTTTCTGCAATAATCCAAATGGAAATATCCCATCGGCTTTTCTTCGAGGGAACCAGGTCGATGCTAACTTCCGGGGGTTGGCCCTCAAAAATATATCATCCCTGCACCACTCTATACCAGCACATCTTCGGATGACAGTGCATCCCGGTACCTGAATTGTCTGGTGGATGATGTGCTGCACTGTGGGCTGGCCGGAGCCCGCACTTGCTCCGGTGGCTGGTCGCAGGACCGTTTTGGAGCTGGACATAACAGCTGCTGCAGCAGCCCCTACAGGGAAAGCAATAGACTGATGTAGAGAAACGCACCGCCACAGACGAGTGGGAAATGGTCTACCGTGTCAAGGACAGGCAAACATGGAGCCTGGCACGCTGTTCTTAGTACATCATGCATACCTCGGGGTAAGTGGGAGGTGAAGGTCTGGGGTGGCACCGGAGGGGTCCCGATCTGCAGTGCAGGGGCATTGCCCCGGATGATCTGAATGTTTGCTGGCATCAAGTGGTGTAAGTTGCTCGAGTGACCCTGAAACACAATAAAAAGGAGCCCACAACTTCAGTCATTAGCAAGAAAGAGACAATAACGTGCACCAACAGCCAACTGACAGAGCACTCACCTGCTGACCACTGATAGTTGCCACAGGAATAGAGGGGGTTGGAGCAATACTGCTCTCTATGGTGACAGTCATGTGACCGGGCACCTTGGGGGGTATGGGGATATGACCCTGGTTGGAAGCTGGTGCTGGGGCAATAAGACGACTTGGCATAGGTGACTTCAGGACAGCCTAAACAAAAATAAATACATTTAGGTTTTTTTTAGCTCACAATGGTGCTAAGAACAGTGCTACAAAAAAAGCAATGTTAAGTTAACACAAATGCAACATGTTGCAGTAAAACACAGTAATTGTAAGGTTGTGTATTGTATTGTATTGTAGGTTGTGCACATGGCCAGTTTCCAGTAAATGTTATTGGTAAGCTAGTTATCGAGCACAATAATTAGCTTTCCAAGTCCTTCAAGTTTAAGGACACCAGGAACAATTTATTATCGAAGTTTAAAAAACATCAACTAGATCTTTAAAATGTTTTCACTGCCTGCATGATTAAAAAAGAAGCTGCTTTTGAAGATATTTAAATATAATATCTTTCAGTCACAGGGTTCAATAATGACTAAAAACATGAACTATTTAGACAGCTATTAACAGAAGTAGAATAAATCAGTCAGCATCAGCTTATTGTTTTCTCACTACAGAAAGAAAATTCACATCTCTGCCAACTTATGTATGATTTGACTGTGTTCATCTCACACTGAAGACAGTAAAGACACTACATACTTTACTATTAACATGTAGACAAATCCTCTATACATGAACAGTTGTGGTCATAACCATCACCTTCATCTGGCCCTCAGTGAGGACAGCAGGCTGGCCCTGTGGGAGGTGGACAGAGGGGGCAGCTACAGTCACAGGTGTGCCGGGCTGAATAGGCACGGTCTGGGGGGTAGCTTGTGGCTGGCCGTGCGTCTGTACTTGTGGGTAAGGTCGAACCACCATCGTCTCCTGCTTCTCATCTCTGAAGGACAAGGTTCCCCCGCCCGCCGCGGGTGGATGGTCCTGCTGCCTGTGGTCAGCATCCCGACCGCTGTCAGCATCTCCACCGCCTAGGGTGGAAAAAATAGTCGGATTGAACATTTACTTACAGGTTTCTTCATCGTCATGTATGAAATACCCTGCGAGTACATTTCAGTGACAATAGGTTACCTTGAGGATGTGACGGCTGATTGACGGACACCAGGTTTCCAGCTGCAGGGATCTGAGTAGCTCCCCCGCTGGAGGCTGGTAGCCCGTGTCGGGGGAATTGCTGGGAGCTCATTTTAACTAATTATGACCTAAAATAGGATCAAGATTGTACATTAATTCCAGTAGCGGACATACTGGAGGTATCATTAAGATTTGAACTCCGTTAATAATCGCACTCCTAACAGTAAACATGTACGGCGGCTACAACAATAAAAGCCGAGCTGTTAACCCTTTATAGGCGGCGCGGGGAGATAAACAGGCTACTGTCACAAAATGCAAAATAAAACGGAGGCAAGTCGACAACATTAACGTTAACCAAATGGTGCAGATAAAAAGGGGTACTGTTATAAAGACATTTGTACCATGAAAGACAAGACAATACCATTTTTGTGAACCTTTGTTTACCGTTATGTGGCCAAAAACATAATGACTCAACTGTATCGTTGCTAATCAAATATCAAGTTTGAGCAAAGAAGCGAGTTGTCGACTGCCTGCGTCGATGTGACCAAACTATGTGTGCTCAGCAATGCTCACCGTTAACCGGTAACCTCCGGTAACCTTACAACTAAAAAGCTACCTTGTTAGCCAGCTATCTTAGCTAGCAGCAGGCTAACGTTGAAATCGCTAACCCTGCTGCCGCCTGCTTTTCGAGCTAAACCCTGAACTTTCTAAATAGTACAACGGTGTAAACTTCAGAGGGCTAAACAAACAAACAAGTATCTACATGTGTGCAGATGTTACCGTATTACAGAGGAACTAGGCAATGGTCGTTTTGTGGATTACTATTTTTTCCATTCGTCTTTTCTTTTTTCCAACGTATAAGCCGGAAGAACGCTCAAGAGGAACCGGACCTCCCTGTTTTATTCAACCAATCAGAGAAGACAACATCAAATCACTGACCAATCAGAGCTCGGAACATGTTTTGACCAACCTAAAGCTGCACCAGAGAAGATACTCGCGGGGAACAGCTCCGACCTGCAACACCAGAGTCACATGGTCGACGGAGGCAGCCGAGTTAGCACTGGAGCTAATCTGCTAGCACTGCCATCCAGCTCAAATTATACATCAATGACTTGCTCCACTGTTTGTGAAGATTATTAATACAATGTTGAACAATATCATTCAGTGTGGTGGAAGAAGTTTTCTGGTCCTTTGTCAAAGTAATCAAATGAGTAAACGTCAATTACAAGTCAAAACCCTGCATTCATATTATACAATAAATACTTCAGAAAACTCTTAATGATAAGCAAAATGTAGGCTACCAAGTATCAAAAATAAAATGCATAAACATGTTTACAATATTTTGTGTTTGGTTATTATTGATGCACAACATGTACGGCGGATTATAATGTAGCTGGTTGTAGTATTTGTAGCTAAAACTATTTAAAAATTGTAATAATACTTTAATAATGCATAACATGTATCATGTATGTAACATTTTAACAATAGCTGGCATATGAATGTAGTGGAGTACAAAGTACAATCTTTTATTTTGAAAAGTAGTGAAGTGGATGTATAAAGTGAACTTAAAGTAAAGTTCCTCAGAGTTTATGCGCTACATGTAGTACATTAAACACACGTATAAGTTATTTCTACCACTGGCATTAGCTACGTATTTGACAGTGTTTCAATATTAAGTGTACCCCGGTGAAATACTACTGGAAAGTAACCTGCTGATGCCTTCGGCCAGAGACAGTTCGGATATCTCCGTCTGTCACGTGACCATCACCTTGCCGGTGGCGGCGGGGCCTCCGGAGCAGAGTCTCCCGCTTTAAAATATGATTGCTGCAGGCTCCTCGGCTCCCTGCTAGTGGACTAAAGTGGAGCCCTCCCAGTGCACGAGTGCTAGTGCCGCAATACCTTCAGTGAAACACCAGAGAGCAGCAACGAACTACAGAAACGTCTCGGGGCGGTAACGTCTACTGTGACACTTGAGTGACAGAAGGAAAACACAGATGTAAACAATCAAATTAATGATGGCTGGATTCCATTTAGTTGCCTCGGTTTCAGATTTTGGCTCACTGTCACGCTGTCTTGGCTTATTGGAAATAATGTTAATATCACAATAGTCATATTATATTAATTTTGTGTTCTCTATATTATTGTGACATTTTAATGTTAAATAGGTGGAGGCTTCAAATAAGCCCAGTGGGTTGTCTGCCTCCAGAGATGGGCAGTATTTCTATTACTTGTATTTCAAATACTTTTGAGTATTTTGTAATTTGTATTTGATAGGGCCGATAAAAATCGAACGTAATTTGTAACAAAATACTTTAGAGTGGAGTAATTCTGTATTTAAAATACTCAAAATACTTTCTCCACGAATCAAAAAACAGTTCAAGAGTTCAGTCTGCAGATCTTCAAGTTCAGTGGATTATCTGTCAAGGTAAATATTTTATCTGTGTGACAGATTCAACTAGCTTGATGTATAATTTATGTCTGGGTCTGGCTACATAGCCTATTGTATATACATGGTGACAGTTATAATATCAAGCTCGATGCTAACATGCTAATGACGCTAGCATGCTGTCTAGGCTAGTGCATAGCCAGTGTTTAGCAAGTTCACTTATCAGTCGAGTAGCTAGCTATATAGGAAGAGGGAGATTGGGAGCTTGTATGTTCATGATAACCTTAAGAGACGTCTGACCAGCTAATCTTGCACTATATTACAAATTATGCTGTATCTTCTCAATGCAGTTGCGGGCCGTCAGGGCCTGCAAGGCCTTCTCTGCTGGCCTAAACAGAATCACAAAGCTATATCTATTTTATAATTTAATATTTTTTCTTAAATACACTACATGTATTATAATTATAATATCATAATATTCTAATATAAAAATATTTTCCCATTATCTTATTTTCTCATTGCACAGCTCCTGTCTTCCTCAGTTGCTCTGCTTCCAGTGCAGCTTGTTTTAAGTAGAGCTTTTATCCAATCAGATTTCACCTCTGTGTCTCTAGGTAAGAAGAGAGGCCCGAGGCCTGCAGACTCACAAGTGCATCCATGTGCAGTTTAAGTGAATGGGGACGATATTGTTGATTGTCATAGTTTTCAACCAATCAGATCTTTAGTTTGACATGTTGGGCGTATTCTTTGACGTGTCAGAGCCTGCTAGCTGGCCTACAACTACGTCAGCATTAACATACAGCTCAGTGTCCATGTGCAGCTCTGCAGTGAGGTGCATAGTGTGCTGTGATTGGTCAGTGGGCGAGCATGTGACTATCGTGAAACGAAACTTAACAGCAGAGGCTTAGTCGGCGTAGTGACTCGCATCACGTGATGCAGCTCAACCAATCAAATATGGGCATTCTGACAAGTTTCCTGACTGACTGAGATTTACCACACACCGTGACACGGGGCTGAGCCGGGGAAAGACATTGCAGAGCAATACGTTCAATGTTCAAATTGTGAAAATAAAATCCTAAAATGATCTCTGCATTTTCCAGATGCTCTAATATTATTCAAACGTATTGTAAGACTCGTACTGAACAGTTTAATACGAAGACGTACATAGTTACAGCCTTAAAAACGAATAATTGCTGTGGCGCCGTCATGTGGTTATAAGGTGGTATTTCAGCTGCAGGACAGCAGTGAAGGCCCAGGTATAAAATGCACACTGTCTCAATGTGAATGTCATAATGCCATATCAATTACTGGCAGATAATATAGTTCACAGTTAGCCAGGCTATGACAGTAGATGTCCATTTGTTAAAAAAAACTAAAAACATCAAATATCCAATATATTTTATTTAAAAAGGCATATTATGAAAGTATTCTTAGTTTTATTATTTCATACATTTTACAGTTGGCCAGGTGGACAACATGTCTCAGTAAGATGATGTTCAAGAAGGACCATCAACAAGCACAGATGTGCTTAGTTACACTGACATGTCTGTGACTGTTCTTCCTTTGTGTGGGCTTCACCAGAGCTTTGTGTACATTATATAGCCCAAACCTGAATGCTCTGCTATACCAAATTGTGAGAAATCGGAAAATCCAGAAAAAAGTATTTCCTATATTTTAAATACAAAATACATGTATTGTATTTTGTTACATTTTCTGGCACCAGTATTTTGTATTTTATTTTGATACATTTCTTTGAGGGGTATTTTGTATTTTGTATCAAAATACATTTTGATGTATTTTCGCCCATCTCTGTCTGCCTCTTCCTGCACTGTGCTATTATTTATGTTTGTGTATTTTTAGAATTGTGCAGAATAAACTAAACTAAAGCTAAACTAAGCTAAACTAAACTAAATGTTAACAGCAACATCTGTGCTTTGACTGAGTAGCCGTCATTGCTTTTCATAAAGTCCATTTCCACTTTATGAATATTTTGGACATGTTTTCTGGGGGCAGTTTGTTCAGAGTTCACTTTCCAAAACTGCACAAACTACCGTCATTATCGGTAACAGTGGGTTTTCATTAGGCCACTTGTGTAAATCTAAATAAATTACACGTCTGGATGTCGAGGTTTGTGTGTGGTCATACAGCGGATGAGCGTGTGCTTTATTAGATTCCCTTTCTGGGGATTCCCTGTTTTCCTGGATTATTCAAAGATATTAAGAAGATGTGTGGCTTTCAGTTCCACCATTTGTCTAGTCATTCAAATGGCTGTATCTGTGACTATCTTCACATCTACAGCTAGCCACAGCTATTTCCCTATGTAGCATATAACATCTATGTCACTTGCAGAAGGACATCTGACTCTGAGTGGTTCATGAACAGTCCCTGCGGCTATTCAGCTCTTGAGTTGTTAACTGTTGGCATTTTGTTATGACATCTAATAAATACTTAACTGCTTTTTCTTCTGGACGAAAAAAAAGACATGTCTTGACCATCAACTTAAAATCGTCTTTGGCTTTAAAAAAGTTTCACACATACAGTTTTGAAAAAAAAACACCTGAATTTCAACTTTACTAAGAAGGATTTCTCGTTGCCTCCAAGATGTTGCCATGGAAAATTACAAAGCTTGTTAAAATAAAACTTATTTTTGAAAAATAAGTTATTAGGTCTATTTATTTTGGTTTATCTCCACCGGTTTCTGTTTTGTCATATATTTAGGAGTCTTTCAACATGTAAATACTGGGAAAAGAAAAGAGGTCTAGTCAAGTACATCAGCATCTATACGTACACCTGGACCGGACAGGGTTGTATAAAGCATTCCTGCGTGTTGAGGCACGACCACTAAGTTTCCTCAGCTGTGCTCACACACCCACTCAAATACACCTGTTTCAACTGAGAACTTGTGAGACACTCATGACAAGCATTCTTTGGATATTACTGCTGACTACTTAAGAAAATTATGTGAGTTCAGTGGAATTCATTTTCACAAAGAAATAAGTAGATACAAAATTCTGCAGGAATGAGACTTAAAACCAGGAAATGAATCAGCATTTTGTGCTCTTCTGGTTCCCTCGTCTCTAAGTCAATGGCTTTTTGAATGGGTTTTTGGTTAATAAATAAAATATGAATAAAACATGTCAGTAAATACCCCTCTCGTGAGTTTTAAAGCTTTTAGGTGTCTTAAAAAAGGCGGTTGCTAACAAGTGACTGACACCGATTAGTCCGCATTTACAGCCTCGTTGTGTATACTCATGTGACCGTGGTGTCGTTGGTTTATAGCCTAAACGTTAGCTTTTTACTTCAACAATTGCATTCCAGAATCATAAAAGTGGTGGTCATTTGCGAAGACTATCTTGCTGAACAAAACGTGTGCTAACCACAGATCGTATTTTCTGAAGTAATCCAAAATCCAATGGAAAAAATCCTATTGGCTTTTTGTCGATGAAACCAGTGTTTTCCGGGTTGGCCTACACAAATGTCATCCCTGCAGCACTCTATAGGGAAATGTCAATAAGGAAGCTAACAAAGTTGTTGTGAATTGAGCGTAGTAAGGCAGGCTGAGACTAAACTGGTGTGACATTCAAGTATTAACATGTGTCGGCTCATGTGGGATTTTCCCAGTTATTCTGATTAATCCATCCTAGAACTCATCATCTTAGTTTGAATTCTCTTTTATAATCTCTTCCATTTCACACCCAGATGTTCCAGTTACTCATTCGTCTACACTGTTAATTACTCACTGGCATTGTAGACCTAGAGAAGCAGACTTTTCACACGTAACCAGCTTGCACCGTTACACAGCGTCTGATCTTTACCGCTGACTCACGTGCCATTGTCTTCATTTAGCCTGGAGATCATCCTCCACAGCGCGTCTCTTTCCGTACAGCTTCAGGCATACAACATTTTGACTCATGCACCCATTCCTGTACCTGTGGTGAATCAGTCTTTCTGGGTTGTGCAGCTCAGACTGTTAACAGCCACACGGTCGTGGCGAACCTGGTGCTTCATGCATGTTTGTGGAAATGGTAAAGTCCTATTAAAAAGTCCAAGTCAAGTTTTAAGTCTTTAAGGGCGAGTCCAAGTCTTCATCAACAAATTGCAAGTAAATCATATTGATAATCAAAATGACGTTGCTTTTGATTATATTTTCCTTACAAAGACAATATAATTGTTTAACTTTTACATACTGATAGCAGGTAATTTCAATCCATCCATCCATCCATAGTAAAATATTTAGGGTTGAGCCATGTGAAACCTGTCCAGAAGTCTTAAAAAAACTTCAGACTTCATTGTTATAGTAGTTAAGTCTACAACCCTCCCTGATGGTTAATTCGTATTTAAATTAGACCCAACTTTAAAGCAGAGTACATTTTTTTTGGTTTGGCCAATTCGGGTTAGCAGAGCAACCTGTAAACACAACATTGACATACCATAACCCTTTAAAGTCATCATGGCAAACATGTTAGCAAACAATTGCCTCTACACATCCAGCAGAAACAGAGCAACTTTAGCGTTTTTATATGAAGTTGTGTTTCAGGCCACCTGATTTATGTCAAACAATCACTGTCACATAGGCTCTGTGCTTGAAGACTCCTGAGGGGAAATATCTGGCTCTTTAGCTGCTAAATGCTCCACTATGATCACTACCGAGCTGCAAACTTTGAGTGTCTGGGCCCATGGGTTTCTGAAGAGGCATTGTGAAGCAGAGCAGACAGCTAGAGACAACGCCCATCTGTCACTGAAAGTGGCCACACCCTCAATTATGCCCAACTTTAAACCTCCATATAATTTAAACATGTGAGTTGTATAAAAATCCCCCCCCCCCAATACACTTGTCATGAACGGGGAAATTAGCTGAGACCAAAACCATTTTTTCTACCGGGCTGTAAACATGTTTATTTCTGCTGAAAATCCTTTAACATGGAGGTCTAAGGGCCTCAAGTGGCCATTTGAAGAACTGCCGTTTTTGGCACTTTTGACATTAATTTCTCAGCAGCGGAGGTTTCCACTTGGTCTCGGCAGGTAGCATACAGCGAGTTTGTGGAACTTTTATTTTTTTTAGACAGCTGTCTGCTTCTAAAAACTGAACCAAAACAGTGAAGGCCGCAAAACCAAAAACAATGAGCCGAAAGACGTTAAAACACTGGTTTATCTCTAAGAGGGAGGTGGATGGAGGGGGTTGCAGAAAAGCAGAACAGGTGTGGTTCTCTTGCTGCTGCTCGGCCACAGTCAACACCCAAAGCAAAACAACTTCATTCCTTTGGCTCACCAGCCACACAATGTCGCATTTAACATGGCCCTAAACATTTTGCTGCAAGTGGCCTGCTATCTGAGAGGGTTCGCTTCATCTCAGTAACAGCCCTAAAATTAGAGGACGGTGCCCTGATTTATGTGGAAAAGTTAAGGGGGCGGGTACACATTCCATGACTGCTGCAAGCAGGAAGTTTTGGAATCTCCATGGAAATTAAGACAAAACACAGAGCTCCACAGTTATTTCTTTTCCAAGTATTTCGCACAGGCTTTTAGTGCAAAATGTTCTCCAAAGGCTCCCGAAAGGAGACAGATGATTTGTTGCCAATCGTCCCCTCTATTGCTGCCAGACACAAGGGTTTACTCACATTTCGATACAAGTGGCCCATGACTTGAAAAGTACAATAAATGTGGAGGCAAGACAAACATAAACAGGGCACGTACGTAAGGAGAGCATGTTAAGAATGCACATTATTTTCACATGACTCTACAGTTTACCGAGCACAAACAACTTTATCTCCTTTATCTCAGAACAACCTCATTGACATTCTTCTCTTGATCCGCCATGACCGATGCTGTGGTCCAAGTGAGAAACATTCACAGTTGCTGGGAGTCAAAGTGGTGAAATTTAGGTGATAAATAAATGCAACAGTCATTACAACATTCATAGTCATTCCTGCAGGACTCCTAGATGTGTGTGTGTGGAATGAATTGCATTTTTCTTTCTTTTAGGACACCTGAGCGTCCCCAGGAATGATTCTCCCTCCATGGCGCTATTCAAACTCTGCACTACACCGGAGTCACGTCATCATAACCTTTCACCTACAGAACCCACTTACTTCTCCCACAGTTTGGCGGGGGCTCTCGACTTACATGTACCGACATCAGTGGCAGGAGGAAACGTCTGAAATGTGATCTGTCTGAGCACGAACGGGGGACCAAAATAATGGCACATTACAGACGCCAAGGTGCCACATGTGTCCCAGCTGAAAAAAAAAGAAGAAAAAAAAAAGGCATTCGGCAGATGGAGATTTATTATTGCGGCCTTTCCCAGCTGAGAAAAGTGGCACTCCGCTACAACAAGTAAAAGCAGCAGGAGGAAAATGTGTGGCATCTGTGGAATGCCATCCCAAGCTTACCAGGTGGGAAGAAGGAAGGCAAACGTATCTACATTAAAAGTCATTTACAGGGGAATCTTTGCATTTAAAGAGCGCATCAACTTCTTGGAAGTCTACTACACACAAAAACATAAAGTTGGGCAGGTTTGAAAGACTACATCATGTGAAACAAGATCTTCTCTTTATGAGACCAGCTGAAATTCAGCATTTCTTCATTTGCTCAGCACTGTGGGTAAGTGGATTGCAGGGCCGTCTTTCAATCTGAGGGTAGGCGGTTCAATCCCCGGCTCTGCTAGTCGCAAGTCAATGTGCCCTTGAGCAAGACACTTAACCCCAAAATTGCTCCCGTAGTTGTGTCTACGGTATAGAAATGTGATAGACTCTGAATTGTAAGTCGCTTTGGATAAGTGTCTGCTAAATGACTGTAATGTAATGATTTGATGTACAGATCCCAGCACAACGCCACTGTTGTATGTGTGAAAACAGATCAGGAGTGGTACGTCGTGTCAGTAGTGGCGAGGATGAATGTCATAAAGATATTGTATTTGCGGTAAAAACCACGAGGGGCTGTGATGGAATTTACGATGTTTTACTCAAACGTGATAGTGTTGTCACAAAAATGGTGCTCAAAGGTTACGACAAACAATGTAAATTAGTCACATTTCAAGCTAATGCTCTTCCTCAGCCTTACTTTGTCTGGTATGACCAGTATCTCATAGTGGCTACTGTTAGCCAACTTCAGAAAGCAGTGTAGCTTACAAACATTACATTAAACATTACTGAGTAAGCTCACTCATTTTCTGACTCTTACACTGTGTTTTAGCTCCGGCTTCCCCATGCGTTATCCCAAAGTTACATAGGCTTGCCTAACATCTAAAGTGCATTACATACATTTACAATTAGTACATTTTATTTGGGTTTTCAGGAGTCAGCCGACAGATTTGTTTTGGATTAACTGAACTCATCTGTTGGATCTTGCTGTCAGGCCAATATATTCTCAAAAGAACAGTGTGTTGTAATTACCCTCTGCTTTGGCTCCTCTGAGGTGGCCTTCAGATAACGTAAAAACGCAAATGGCTCTCTCTAGCGGCAGTGTTATGTTTGTCCGTTCTGGGCAGCCGTAGAAATACGGCGGTGTGACATGGCGGACTCCGTGAAGAGGCCCACTCCCTATCAAGATAGGAAGGGCTATTTCTAACTAATAGTGGTATTGAATAATCAAACAGTGATGGTCTTGAAATAAAAGTCCATCTGATACCTCTGTCGTTCAGTAGGGTTTTTGTAATCAATCCAATGCATACTGTATTGAAACCAGTGCAACAAATCATAACAGAAAACCTTTTCAGACATATATTAAGAATTTTAATCTATTACAGTGAAATGTTAAGGTATACATACAAATGTTTCCTTTAAAAAAAGTTCACAGCAACATCAAAATGGGTCAACCAGCTGAAGCAAGGCACCCAACAGGACCTTCTGGATTTGTCATCAGTTATAACTTAAAAGTAGAGTACATCTTTGGCACCAGAAAACAAAACAAAAATAAAAGTAATAAAAACAAAACTACAAAATATATTAACTTCTCTCACTTCAAATAGCCATTCATGTAAACACATTCCAAAAAAAAAAAAAAAAGTGAAGGGGCATTAACTTAAACTGTCACAGTACATTGACCAGCAAACGCATTGCGACGGGAAATGTGGTGAAAAAGCTTGAAGGGGAATACCAGTCAAATGTCAGATTTCATGTGCTGTTTGTGGGACTTCAAACAATACTCTCCCATTGATAATTTGTCAAGATGGAACCTGACAACTCTAGCATAACATATTAGCTTAGCGGTATTCCCCCTCCAAGGATGACTTGTGGCACATTCCAGTTAAATACAAAAGGGGAAACAGTCCGGGAAACAGGAGTCTACATTCAGCAGTGTTCAGTGATCCGACACTATGCAGGGAGAAATAAATAGAATATTCCATGGTAAGGACACAGTCCACACAGAAATGTGAGATACTTGAGCAGGAATGGGGACAACAAATAGAGGAGCAAATGCAGGCCAATTATAGTTGACCGTTTCGCGGTAGAACCAGCTACCACCGACTCAGACCAAATAAACAGCCCCAGAAAGAGAATCATGTGGAGAATGCGTGCCATTTTAACAAGGGCGAGGGGTCAGACTTTAGATAGCCTTTTTCTTTAAAGGGAGCATTCCCTCAGCGAGGGAATGTGAGAAGATTAGCTCCGGCGTGTCAGCGGAGGGGAGCTCAAATGCTGGGCAGTCGCCATGCGGGGCCCCGAACATTAACCCGGGATGTGGAAAATTAGACACCCGTGCGACGCCCGTCAATCCTCGCAGGTTTTTTTTAAGAGAGTTTCAAAGTTTCTAAATCTTCCTCTGAGGCGTGAGCAGGGGCCTCGAATGTATTTTAAAGAGAAGAACAACTGTTAATTTAGGTTGGAGTCGTTCTGTTGCACAGCATAATCCCCAAACATGGTATGGATACACAGAGGATGCTTATATTAGAAATATTCCCACTACTTTCAGAGGGCACGGTAACAGGCTCGCTACTGGAACTTCAAAATAAACCCAACCAAACATAGAAGGGTTGCACGCTTAATCGAGATAGGAGAACATAAAAATCACATTATTTAAGTGGAGCGGAGCGAAGCAAGTGATCCTGGTTCTTCTCACCTCTCAAACATAAAAAGTAACATCACAATATGAGCAGCATTTACAAATATAAATACATCACAAAAAAAAAACAAGTAACATGCAGAAAAAAAGAAGTTCCTATCACAGTGCACAATACTGTCCAGGTACCTTGGAGGATTCAGACTCTTGAGGCAAATGTCAGAGTTTGTGAATTGTGGAAAGCTCAGCTCTCCTCACCAAAAACTGCACCACATCCTGGTCTCTGCATGTTTGAGTCTGCTTGCAAACTGCTCTGCTCACATAGGACGACTGGCCCTTCTTTACTCAGACGTGGAGGAAAGCCTTCGACACCTCGGCCAAAAGTCTATGTTGCCGTTGAAGTCATATTAAATGAGGATTTCAACCACCTCTGCCTCGGCGCTGCTGATGCTCTTGAATGTCTTGAGCGGCTCCTCCGAGGTGTCTGCAGGGAAGATAAAATTAGCAGATTACAAAAACAACCTTGGTATGCTAACCCAAATACAACTGCAATGCCAGCTATTTGCAAAGCTGCACACGGCCTTGTTTCATTTAAAGTCATTAGCGACAACAGTGCAGCCTCAGTGTGTCCTGATCCTGGGTCTGGTTACACTTTAAATAGTGGTCAAATGGGACACGGATCAAAGGGCTGCCTGTTAGAATGAACAGTTGTTTGTGTGGTGGTGATTGGGTGTTGAATACCAATAAACCCACCAGTTGTAGCTGCTGAGATCACCTCAGACGTCTTTAGCTTCTCAGGCTCTACTGTGATCTCAGGCTCCAACAGGGCCTCATCACTTTGGGTGCTGGAGTCTCGGCTCGGGGCCCTGGGCCCTGCTCGGGGCCGGGGTTGCAGCGCAGCGGCGCCTGTCTGGTCATCCGAGAGGCTCTTTCCTACGAATGCGGACAAAGAGAGGAGGCTGCTTAATTACCCGCTGCTTAACATCAGCCCCGTGGGTTCTCCCATGACTATTCTGGATCAGGCTATTCTGGAGTGAGAGACGATATGCATTCCAATTTAAAAACACGTTGTCCATTCGAGGGACAGGAAAAGGTCGTGTCTGATACCTTTTTTTTTTTTAGAAAGTGCACATTCTGTCTGGCGACACTGACCAGTGTGCCAGTTGTCCCTTGATAGCATGTGTCATTACGGATTCAAAATTCCTCGGATGTTGCATGAAGGGGGGCAGACATCTCGCTCTCACCTTTACTCTCCATGCTGCTGGTCACGGTGTTGATGGAGGGGACGGACCTGGCGGGACGGAGCCCCTGTTTCTCCAGCTTGCCCTGCTCCCATCTGGAGCGCTGCTGGATGACTTTGATCACAGCATCCTTCTCCAGGAGCTGAGCGTGAAGTGCGCGGATCCTAAACACATGGAAGACCCCATTAGATCAGAAACCCAAATAAAAAGAAGCAGGCAGTATCTAACAAGGACGCGGACAGATGTGTGTACCTGTTCTCCATCTCCTGATGCCTATGACTTGCCAAAGGCAGGTCATCATTGAAACTGCTGTTTGGTGAATGTCGAGGTGAGTGATTGATGATGGTTGTATCTCTGCAAAGAAAATAAAGGAATGTTAAAAAATATATATATATTTAAACTTCAATGACATTGTAACAGTCAAGATGTTCCATGTTTTGTCGTACCTCTGTGCTGCAGCAGTGGCAGCTGCGTCCATTGCAAACTGCCTCATGGTGCTCTCCTCCAGGTACTTTTGCTCCCACTTGGTGATGTCTGCCTCCAGGGCCAGAACGCGCTCCTCTTTCTCCCTCAGCTGCTGCTGCAACGTGGAGGGGCTCGGTTCTGAAGCCGTGGGGTCAGCTGCCTGTCTCTGAGACTAAGATAATAGACAGCTGTTGTCAACATTAGGAAACAAACACCTTTAATTTGAATTAATAGTTTGATATTTTGCAAAATACTCTTAGTCGCTTTCTTGGCAAGAGTCAGATGAGACAATTGATACAACTCTCATGTCTGTACTCTAAATATGAGGCTACATAGCAGCAGTCGTTAGCTTAGCTAAGCATAAAGACTGAAAGGGGAAACTGCTAGCATGGCTCTGTCCACAGACAAATAAACCGCCTACAAGCATTTTTGTGTGGATTAAATCAACAAGATATGAAATGTAAATTAGTGGCCTTCAGCCATGCTATATGTTGTTGTTTTTTTGACAAAACCAGGCTAGCTGTTTCCCCTTCTTATGCTAAGCTAGACTAATCAACACCCAGCTGTATATTGAGCGCACAGACCTGCAAGTGGCATCAATCCTCTCACCTAACGCTTGACAAGAAAGCAAGTTAGCATATCTTCCAAAGCGTTGAGCTATTCCTTTAAGTTACAGACAAAAGAAACATGTGATGACTTCCTCCCCTCACCTGCTGTGCCCTAAGGCTTTTCAGTTCCTGCTCCAGTCGCGTGCGCAGTCGCAGCTCCAGCTCCTCCCTCTTCTCGCACGCCGCCTGCAGCTGAGCCAGCGCGCTCTGCAGCCGCTCCACCTTGGCTACGTAGGCCCTCTTCCTCTGCAGCTCCTCCTCCAGCTGCCGGTTGCGGGCCTGCGTCGAGGCCAGCGTCTGCTCGAGCAGCTCCCGTCGCCGCTGGCCCTCCTCGCCGGAGACGCGCAGCTGTTGTATCTGCCTCTCCAGCTGTTCGCGCTCCCGCTGCTGCTCTTCATCTAAGACACAGAGAGGGGGGAAGAAGAGGTGAATGGTGGTAAAAGTAACAGTGACATGATCCTGGAATATATGAGGTGGGGGGCAGCTTCGTAGAGGAGGTGAGATGAATGCTAAAGAAAGGTATACTGTATGTCAACAAAGTGGCTCAGTGAGTTACATGTGAATGGAATCTGGCCCAAAAAGAGACATTCACACACCGCCTTCAAGGCACGCGGTTCAACAACAGACCACAATGAAAATGAATCACAACCACTTAGCTGTACTGTAAACTCGCAATTATCATTCAATTAATCTCATTTACAAATTAAAAGCCAGTCCATGTTGAAATGAGGAAAAAGCCAGTTTATCTGTTGTGCCACTTTAAAGAGGGGGTTGATTACACAACACCAGTGCATGCCTGTGGAGGGAATGCAGACTTCCTCTTATCCACTTATGCACACAGGCATAGCTTTGTACTGGGAAAAGCTCTGGAATGCTTCTAGGGACGTGAAGTAAACAAGCAGCTCAAAATATAATTCGAGGGGTCCTTGCAACAAAAAAAAATATATACACAGGACACATCCCACTATTGTAATTTAATCGAGGCTTTGCCCCTGTTGTTCCTAGATAACCGTTTCCAGGAAAAACAGACGGACAATTGATCTTGATCTTCAGGCCCAAAACAATCGCACGGCTGTTTAAAATACCCGGAAAAGTGCAACTGTTATCCCAGCAGCAAGGTAATCTAACCCTTACTGGGAGATATGTCGAATGAGGCAAAAACACAAAAAACATTTGTCAGAAAATCATTCACAAATGCATCCATATGAAAATGGTATTTGGGAAATAAAAACAAAGATGAGTAAAAATATGATCATTGGGTTTACTTGACAGCACATCCCTGCACAGAACAGGGAAGGAGTAAAGAAATATTCTTGGAGATCATGGAGGTAAAGAAATGCCCAAACAAGGAGAGCGAGCTGGCCAGGGGTCATCTTGAGTTGGGCCGGGACGCCCCGGAGCCCCAGACTCATTAGTTCCCGTTGAGGAGGAAAGTCAGCAGTGATGGTGTGTGTGCCTAAAATACCTAAAAAATAAATTCCTGGAATCCAGACCACATTTGCTAAAGCTATGTAAAATAGCTGGTGTCTAAGTGCCAAGAATCTTAACATTGGAGATAGAGCCATTTGAGTCCCGACATGCGGGGCCCACAGCCACCTCACCCTGAGGGAACCACTGGGAAATGACGCTCCTGCACAGGGCCGCAGTGCGATTTGTCAAATCAGATTGGGGGAAAAACAAAACATAGATCCTTAACTCTTTTTTGTCATGAGCCACGCTGTGAGAAGAATTTAAAAGAGTGACGCAGACATGAACTCACTCTGCTCTAGCAGCTTAACAAAGACATGCTGTCTCTGGTCCGAACACTCGGCCTCCCTGGCCGACCGCTGTTTGGTGGCTGAGTCGAGCTGATCTGCGCGGAGGGAAACAAATAAACGGTCACACACACTGGGTTACATTTGAAGGCTGACTGCGAGTTACTGACACACAAACGGGTCCGTACCCCTCAGATCTCTGTTGAAGTCGTGCATCCTCTTAATCTCGGCCTCTAGTTTATTCCTCATTGTTTTCTCCAGAGTCTCCCGCTTGGCAGAGCCTTTCATCAGAGTCTCATACGCCTCAGATATCCTTTGGATTTCCAGCTCCAACTGGGAAGAAAACGCGAGGAAGATGATTAGTCTGTGGGAGAGGCATCCCCATTAGTTGTCTGGAATGTTGTTATTGTTTCAGTTGTTAATATCAATGAGGCCAATTACTCATCTGCACAAATGACACCCTTTCTCTCTCCCTTTACTGCTTACAGGCAAATGGCAACTGAAAAGCGGGAATCAACATTCCTGAGCGAACACTTGTGAGTCCCCAAGTGTCGAAGGCATTTATCTCCTTTCATGGCAATATGCCAGCATGTTTGAAAGACAAAAGGAGGTGAGAAAACCCCCAACACCTAACCGGTAGAGCACATTTCTAAAGTCGCAATCCATTACTATAAATATGATTTAAAAAAAAAAAAAACTCTTCTCCACATAGTGAACCACCCATGCATGTTCCCGACCTGCCAGACAGCTCATCACCCCGACATGTACTGGCAAGGAAAGTATTGTTTTTTTTACGATTTCCACACCCTCTGGGAGCCAACAGCTGCGTTTCATCGCAACCGCCTTGTTCTCTCACCTTCTGCAGCCTGACGGCCTTCTCAGTGTGGGCCTCCAGCTCCTTCCTGAGCCACTCATTCTCCCGCACCAACACCTCGGTCTGAGCCGAGCCATTGCCAGGGGCTGCGTTGATGCTGTTGGGAGCCACCTGGGACTGAGCCGATGTGTACCTGCTGAGGAAAGACACGAGTAACTTGTTACAACGCTGCTGAAAACCTGCGAGGCCTTTGGAATGCTTGAATGATGCCGTTTTGCTTGGCCTCGTTTTATCTGACATCCAAAACCAAATGGTCCTACTCCTACTTTATCTGCTGTGATTACCTGTGATGCTGTGAGTAGAAGGGGGGAGGAGGGTCTCTGTAGTACTGCCCATGCTCCTGTGAGTGGCTGAGCATGTATCCAGGAAGTCTGGCGAACAGAGGGTAGTCCGGGGGCGGCCCACGCTGGTCCACGCACTGTTGTTGGGCTGCCTGCCTGTCGGCTGCCAAGGCTTTTGTAATATTATCATGCAGCTGTGGATAGCTGTGTGAGGTGCTCATGGCCAGACTGTCTCTAAGACCATTCCTCTCCAAAGAGAGCTGCATGAGCCTCTCGCTGAGGGAGCGAGCATGCTCCCTTTTCAAATCCCACTGCCCCTCGCCGTGGCTCCCCAGAATATCCACGCCGGGTCCCTCCTGCTCTGCCTGCCCCTTCTGGGAGATCAGGTACTGGGAGTGGGCCTTCGCCTCCTCGTACGTGGGCAGCTCCTCTCCATGGAGCTGGTACAGGCGGCACACCTTGCTCTCGGAGTGCACACAGTCCCCCTGGTGCTCCTGGCCCTGGGGGTCCTGTCGCGTGGACATCTGCATGTACTGGGGCTCCTCCTGAGTCAGGCTCTCCAGAGAGGAGCGAGGACTGCCGCCGCCTCCGCTGCTGCTGCTGCTGACTCCACGCAGGGCCTGCTGCTGGATAGCCAGAAGCGTGCGAGTGTCCGTCAGATTGCCGTAGCGGAGCTGCTCTTGGATGAGACGGTGCAGGACCGTTCCAGATGAGCCTTCAGCGGTTCTCATGTCAGTCAGTGGGAAATAGGCAAAAAAAACAGCCTTGAGGTGGCAGTTTGAGGGTACGTCACAAACCTGAAGGAAAAACATTAATATACATGTTATCAGCTCAGTATTTGTTTCAGGCTTCCTTAACCCCATTGTTCTCATCAAAACTACTACTAATAATACATATTTCAGTTATGAGCCACAGACAGCAGCCAACATTACACACTGACTTTAGCTGGAAGTGCATGAGCTGCTGCTGGAAATACCCCTGACAGTGATGTCAGTGCAGATCCAGTTTTATTGCCCACACACTTTAAGGCATAGCTCTCTCCAGCCAGACACAAGTGTAATTAATACTAATACGATCACTATGAACAACACAGACTTCCCACAGACAAACAGACTGATTGACCCAAATTTGACAGAAACTAAAAAAAAAGATGTATAAACCAAGACTGTCGTCCTACAGGAAACATGCTGGAATATGTGAAATATGAAAAAGTATATATGATAACAATCTATACTGAGAGGCTTTAAATCGATCAGAAACTCAAACTTTGAGATTAATTTTATTTAAAAATGTTGACTATATGTGAAAATTAGGATGCAGTTCAGTAAAGGCGGCGCTCTTCACTAGATCAAATAAATAAATTTGAGTTTCCCATCGGGATTTAAACATAACTTCGCAAAAACCCTCGCATCATTAATCCGCCAGGCAATACTGCGCCTCGCACAATGGCGCACGACTTCTAGTTCTCCGACATCCAAAGACAAAAGATGAACTCAGGAGAGCAAAACGTACACACTTACCAAATGATCGTCTCATCACACGGGAAACGGTAAACGGTGGCGTGATCTCCAAAGTAGTCCGTGCTCAGTTCAACAATGTCCACAAGTTCCTTCCTCCGTTTTCCTCCATGTAACGTAACGTGTGTGTGTGTGTGTTTGAGCGCACCGACAGCCAACAGCAGACTGAGTGGACCGAAGCTGCGCGCTGCACGAATAAATAACTGAGGGCCGATTGTTCGCTGCGGCTGGAATGACTGGAATGTAAAGGCTCCAAGTCCCTGTGGGATCAAAAGCGGAGCACAGGGGAGGAGGAGAGGAGAGGGGGAGGAGATGAGAGGAGAGGGGGAGGGACGAAGCGAAAAAATTGGATTCAGAGCAGCAGCGTATACTGTCTCAGCTGGCTGCTTGTATCATGTAAAAGAGCTCGTTGTTGTCGTTTTGTAAGAATTTGAAGTCCCTGCTGCTCCAACGTTTAAAGTCACAGCTCGAGGAGCAACATGTTACGGTGAGACTGCAGGAGATAGAAAAAAAATATTTAAAAGATTTAAATCATAAAGTGTGCGTTGAAATACGCTGGGATATAGCAAGGATGGTGGTTTATAAGGATGTCTGTGTTCCAACACTATACGTCTGATACATGTGATTTCAAAAAGAACACTCTGACAAAACCCATACAAAGTCTCAATCTCCCATTACAATTATTTTTATTGTCGATTAATATATATATATATATATATATTATATATTATATATATGTTAATATATCTTTTAGTCTAAGGAATTTTAGAAAATTGTGAAAAAAATACCTAATCTCAACTTCCCAGAAGCCCCAGCGGATGTATGCAAACTCTTCTGTTTTCAGTTCGTAAACCCAGAAAGTCATTTTCGTTTTAACTGAAAAAACAGCAAATTCTCCCATTTGACGAGCTGAAAACAGGGAATGTTTAACATCTTTCGATAAATGTCCTAAATGATCACTCGGTTTTCAAAATTGTTGGCGATTAATATTCTGTGGATCGACTGGGATGGCATGGGACATGGGATAATTGACTGATAAGCGCCACTAAAAATGATAAATGTGATATTGAACTGAGACCTCATTATAATGTGTGTTAATTAAAGTTGAACTGTGTTTCATTGTGGATTTTACCTGCTGAACATCACAGAAACTAGACTTGGTATAAGAGGTCTCATGAGGCAGTAATTTAAAAAAGAACAGTGCTGTCGCATAATCGAGACGTGGATTAATCATTATTTCTTTGAGCAGCCTTTTGTTTGCATGTGCCTGGTAAATATTTAAGCCGTGGCCCGTGGCAGTTCATTGCAGAGTGTGTGTCTGTGTGTGGACATGGAGGGAGAGGGGTGGGTGCGAGGCACGCTGCCTGCCAGCTGTCCGTGGACCGAAATCCCCTTCCCCTCCTTTAATAAGAGCTCTCAGAGATGCATTGTTCTCCCCCAAAAAGCAGACATGACGGGGGCAGCCCCTGCCATCTGCCGTTCCACCCCTCCACCACTAGCACCAGCTATACGCCTCATTCACGCTCACACACACACACACGTATGTGGATGGAGAGACCCTGGGATCAGCTGGCCGTTGGGGGGTTGGGTGCGAGCATTGGATAGTCGTGTCATTGATTGCAGCCGTGAAAAGGATCATCCTAATGGTGGTGCAGGCTGTTGGGTGTAAACAAGTCTCCTCTTGTCTGTCAGCATGAAAAACCTGCAGGTTGCTTTATCTTAAACGCTCACAGGCAGATGTCCACCTGCAGATTTGCATGGCAGTTGAAGCCCAACAGTTGCTAAAGAATGCGGATTGCCTCAACAACTGATAAGAATCTACAGGTTTTGCCATTTCACAACTCATCAGGGCTGATAAGATAAGCGAGAAAGCCTCACATTGTGCTGTTGCACTATGTACCATTTCACGAGGACTTTATAACGTTGCCTACGGCGCTGCAGCTTGTTGAAGGATTAGTTTGATATTTTTGGAAAATAAGCTCCGCTTTTCTTGCCGAAAGTTCAATGAGGATGCCTTTTTGTATCTGTATGTCAAATATGCCAACAGACAGTTAGCTTAGCACAAAGACTGGAAAGTGCTCCGCCCAAAGATGAAATGAGTCCCTGTACCGGCCGCTCTAAAGCTCACCAATTACACGCTGTATCTTATTTATTCATCCGTGCAAAACACGACAAGTTGTGTTTTTACAGTGGTTTTATGTTATACCTTGGCCGGGAAAACAGTTCAATGTCCATTCTTCCGTCCTACTCTATTCCTGTGGATTAGCGTTAGCATCAGAACTTTAGCATGTTCTCCTGAGAGGGAAAAGAAAATGTTACGAATATATTATGCTGTGTTTCCCATCTTGTGCTTATCTCTCTGCTGAGAGCTGTTTGACACAGGTGAAAGATTCTCAGGGGACGCACCATGGGAAGAAAGTCAAAGATCTAACTGAAGACTCAAACAGCACATTTTACACCATATTTGTCTCCATATTCGGCACATTTCAGCTTTATCAAAAAGACATCCTGTAAGACTTTTCTCCTCAGAGTTTTGAAAACCCATTTGCCAACAGGGGTGACATTTAAGATCAGCCATTGGGACCTGTTAATGGCGTGGCCTAGGCTGACTGGCTTAACACAATGCAGACTGTGATCTGGGAGCGGCAGCCTTGTTATGTGAGGTGGGACAAGCTAGGCGCTCCAGCAGCTCCTTTTGTTTTCCTGCAAAGGAGGAAATGGGCGCATTCCTCACATTACCATGTCCATGGGGTCTGACCGAGCCTCCAGTCTGCTGTTTTACTGGGGACGACAGGAGGGCAACCAGCAGCCACTCACGGTTTCTTTTTAATGGGGAGGGGGGGGGTTCTCTAATGAATAACACTGCTGTCCTAAATCATAAGCACAACTTTTCTTCGTGGACAATAGCTGCGAATAACTTATGGAAATAAAGCAATTTAAATATACAGAGGCAGACCTACTTCATTATGATGTATGTTGATTTATGATCTTCTTTTGCCAAAGTTTTAAAAACAGTCAGCAGAGAACATTTCTATAGGTCATAAAATTTAAAATCTGAACAAGAAACGGTCCCTCTCGCCTTGTGACACACGAGATAGTAAAGAATTCCCAGTGAACCAGCAAGGAACTATAAACCGGACTACGCCTGCGGGCGATGCTGTTTTGCAGATAAGACAAGGACAGCATATATTTTCATGATTGTCCCGTGGGCTCATCACTTCATGGTCCTATACTCTGTTCCACTTCAGCTCAATTCAGCTGCATTTAACATGGATGTGATTCCCTGAACTCTGTGGAGTTTGATTCCGGTCCATACATTATTGTCTTACACTGTAAAGTTGTGACAGTTTGGGATTCAAACCTACATATTAATTAAAAATTAGGATTTGTATAAGATAGAGCCATGTTATTTGGCTATGACTACATCCACTTATTTGTATATTTAGTTTAACGTCCTATTTGTGGCTATAAGGACTTTTGAAGTGTGTATTATGTATGTACGAACAACTATAACCTCTCTTATGAATTGGTATCCATAACTGGTGTAAAATAGTTAATAAATAAAAAAACATGAAAGCACTTTAAAATAAAGTGCACTGATCTATCTAATGAGTCCAGTGCTGACATGTACAGAGTTGCCCACAGGCTGCTGGCCATTTGCTTTAACCAGGGGTCAGAGAGCAACTGCCGCGGTGATAGTTATCTCTACAGCTACACCAACATCCTGCCGTCTCATTTCCCTAAACAAATCTGTCGAAGATGCTCTGCTAACAGCCACCCTGACACGCATGTAACCACATGTCACATCTCCACATTACCTTTCTGTTGAAAAGACACTGAAACAAGCCAATTTAGAAACAAATTCAATCCGTGATTTTGATTTGATGACTTTATCTCATGCTGAGTCACCTCAAAGAAAGGCAAATATGTAGAAGATCGACAAAAGGGGGTCTAATGTAATCTCGAGAATGAACAATTCCCAGGTGTTGAAAACGTTAAGGCTGCCTATTAAATGGCTCCTTGTATTGTCAGCTCTTGAATGATGAATGAATTGAAGTGTCTTGTTGGTCACCTTCAAAGGCAGCAGGTAAGGATTGTCATTGTGCTGCATCAAAAACAATGATGGCTTTCAAGCCTATAGCACCACCTCAACTTGCTCAGTTGAGGTGGTGCTAATATAATTCACATTAACTATTATGGGCTTTTGTTGTGACGTTTTGGAGAGAGTTTAGGAGATAAACAGCTGCATGTGTTATACTGATACAACTGGATTGAGAATTTCCCTTTAAGGGCAAAATGGCGAATTCTGTTTTAATAATAAATGACCTAAAACCTACAAGCCAAAGTAAGATTCACAAGCTTTCTAAACTCCAAAAAACAATCACGTGATAAGACTTATCACTGCTGTAATGAAACCAAAGACACCAATATGAAATAAGAGCAGCGTAAACACTCAGAGCAGCTGATGGCCAAACATTCCTTAGTGTCACTGTTGCAGAAACCTTTGCAAGGTGTTAAGCTCAATTTAGCCGTTTCAGGGAAACAAGCAACTTGTGTTTGGCTCACAACACAGACCGTGTGTCCACAAATAACAAAGGCATTCTTCTGAATGCTTGAGTTGTGTTTGAATGCTGCCTAATGTTTATTGAAAAATAGCTGATCTTAATGAACGTTTAGGTCACAAGAAGTGGCATAAACAGAGTTCAAATCAAGGAAGGCCGGGAAACCTTTTTTTGTTGGATTTATCCGTATAGATGTCACTGCCAATGAAGAATAACCTTCAAAATAAAAGAGGTTATTCTTTTACAGCAAAGGCTGGTATTTAGTTAACTATCTCGGGACTTCAGCCTGAGGTGCAGATGCTTTGTGGGAACAAAGCACAGTGCAGACTATCTCCTGCCCTCTAGCTCAGAGGCAGATGCACCTGTCAGCCCCCCACCACATGGACATCTGCCACAAGAATGCAGTGTATACAAAAACATTATGCAGACCAAGCATACAGTCAACCGTTCAAAAATACAAAGATGGAGACTTCAGATACGTAGTTACATTCTGTAAAAACTACATCTGCCACCTGTTTTCCTCACTGAGTGGACCTATTCAAGTAATCTTCCCATTTGGTTGACATTCTTAAAGCCATTATGTTCGGAGCAGGTGGAAGAACCATTTAACGTCACATCAGCTGCAGCTCACTTGCAGCTGTGAACGAGTGTGCGGACTGTTTAACGGGCCAGCCGCCGTTGCTCGTGCCAAAAAAAGAAACTTGCCATTTTAATCCACAGACATACACATATCATTTGTGGATCCAAAATGACAGCGACAACAAGTCTGAACAATGAATCTCAGGTTACACCCATGCTCGCCTGCCCCCTCCCCATCAAATGCAGGCCTGGTGCAGTCCCAGTGGAAGCAGATGGCCAGGGCAAAGCCATTGCTTCCAGGCCAGATAAAGAAGTCTCCTAGGACCACGCTGAGTGGAGAGTCCCCAATCTGCTCATCAGCCACTCAGCTGAGATGGATGCCTCTGTAAAACGGCCCTGTGTCAGACAGCGAGCAGGTGGTGGACCTGCAGGCAAGGGTTACACACTGGGATGTCCATTATAAAGGGGAGAGAGTGAAGGGGAGGGTATTGACAATTACGAAAAGGACGACCAAAGATAAGAAAATAATGTAAGATGTATGTATCATCTTTCGGCGCAGGCTGAAAACTCACCTCTTCAAAAAGGCCTACCCTGAGCCTTCCACTTAGCATTTACTTAGCATCTATTGTATTCATACTAGCTTATTGCACTTATTGTTTTCTTATTAGTTTAAACTTATTGCATTCGTTTGTTTCTGCACTGTACGTTGGCTCTGGTTTATACTCTTAGATGCTTGTTTGAAGAGAGGACATGCACTTATGACTTCTGGTGACTAGTAGTTCTCTTGAAAACCGATGTTAAATACATTTATTGTAAGTCACTTTGGATAAAAGCGTCTGCTAAATGACTGTAATGTAATGTAATGTATCAGTTTACAGAGCAGTTGATAAGCATGAAGAATTATGTTCAAACAGGTGGGACATATTTAAAAACAATTTGAGGATAAAATGAGTTGATGTTGCAATTTACCCGGCTAAGCCCCGCCACTGCTCCGTCAAGCTGTCAGTTACCATGGAGCCCACACTGTCACTAACTGCTCTCCCAGAATTAATGTTTTCTAATTTTTGTAAAAAACAAAAAAGAGATTTCAGAGAGAAGTAGACAAAAGGGTCTACAATAAGTATTTGAAGGATATATCCAGTACATCAAACTGATTTAGCAGTGAAAACAGGTTAAAACGATAAGGATTTTTGCTGAAGCCTACAAATCACAGTATAAAAGTGAACCACCACATCACCTGGAGATAGAAGACAATGAAGTTAAGGAACAACACTGTTCCTATAAAGCCATTAGGTCTTTATACACTGTTATAATCATTAAAAAGCAAAGCAGCATGCTAGCATAGAAGTGCTGACGCAGGTTAATAATGTGCTAACATACTCTGCTAATGTTAGCTCCAGGTTTTCACATAAAAACGTAACGTCTTAGAAAGGTATTTCTCCTTCCAACCTCTCCAGGTAACACGTTTAACGATGACTACCTCCAAATCCACAAAACCAGCCTGAAAATGAAGAAAATCTGAAACGATTGTATGAGAGACTGTGGAGCAGAGCCTTTCGTTGTCGGACCCTGGAGCTATGATGGGCCAGTCTGAGTTCAAGGTTGGGGACTAAGCGGAGGGTCACTTGGATTATTCTTAAATCTTAATGCGAAATGCAAATATTAACATTTAATGGTCCAACCAGTATTGTTTGGCCAAATAAATTATGTGTATCATCAAATATATGAGTGGGGATTGAAAAGTTTGCATTCTGTAAATTGTTTTCACTAGAGAACTACTTAACTCAAAAATATGACACAACAAAGTTATAAAGATTACTGAAATATGAAAACATTAATAACTTATAATTTAGTTGTGTGTATGGAATGATATTAGCAGCAATTGGCAATTTTGAACAATTGAATTAAATTTGAGCAAAATCTATTCTGGGCTCAATAAATGTATTTGCATGCTGTCTACTATGTATTTAAGCACACAAAAATAACTCAGTCTTACTCAATTATTCAGTCCAGAATAGACTTTTGTTTTCTCAAATTGCATTATAATAAATTCTCCAATCATTATGCTTTATCTGTCCTTAAAATATTCCATCACCACTTGAATTGTGACACAAGTATAATTCCATACATAGTGTTAATCCATGTATTAATAGACCTATTAACCAATATTTGTGCAGATACCTGTTTGTTTTCATTTGGATAACGCATGGTCTTCAACACAAGAGGAGTAATGCAACACTTGAAGTGAACATCTGTTTGGATCTATACACATCTGATTATGTAGTTTGACCGTGGCTATATTTATTGTTGAATCTCAGTGTTGTAGCAGAGGTTATTGTCTGAAAGCAGCGCCTGACACAGTTTCCTCTGTCTGCCCCCACCTCTGTCCCAAATGTCTGACTTTGTGTTTCTGGCAATTTGCTCCCATTGTGCAGCACTTCCTGATAGGAGGCACTCTGGAAGACTGGGCTCACTCAGCTGCAAAGGAATGTGACATTCCTTTCTAAAATTACGGATGTTTCTTTGGATTTCTGGGGCCGATTTCTGCCATTTTCACTGCGGTGTTTGGAGAAAATGTTTCCGGACAGACGTGCAAGTGAACACAGAGCATATATTCCAAACTTGATTCACGATCGACTGCAACACACTGTTGGATGCCAACAGAGTGTTTATTTTTACTTAACACACCAGTGCGTACAGTTATTGTTCTTTTGTCCACATTTAACAACATTAAATATGTTATAAATATATGAATCCAAAACTTTATATATCAAGTTTACAATATGTTGCATTGCATATTACTGACATATTAAATGCAATGTTAAAGCTACTGAACCTGGAACAGTTGCAATGATTATTCCTACACCAGCGTGACTAAAAACAGTGGTTCTGAACCTTTTTGGCTTGTGACTCCTCTGAATTAAGCAATATCTTTCTATTTTTTGAAGCCTGCAATCATAGATTTGTTTGGCCGGTTGGTGGCCACAGAAACAAGGTGTGAAAACAACATTCCTTTATCATCACCTTTTAAGTTGATATGGCAAATCTATATTTACATCCAGCACATACAGGAAGAAACATTAGCACTTGTTTGTGTCCACCTGAGGAAAGTAAATACAATACTCCCCTTTGAACTCTGTTTTGGTCTCCACCAACTACAGAGAGAAATAACTTTCTCTGCTCAATTCTCCAATATGTCAACCAGTTAGACACAAACTTTGTCTGTCTGACATCTGGTGCTGGGCAGGAAGTGCAGGGCCATTTTGCTTTACCTTCTTTGATGAAAAACAGCTGCCTGCTATGGCTGAAAACAACGCTATGAGAGCACTGACAGTGAACCAAAACCATAAAGTTGCAGGCTGCAAACCAAAACAATAAAGCTCTGTATAGCTGAAGTGGATAATTGACCCTCGATCGTAGACTGGCCAATCATAGCTGTTAGTCTGACAACTAACCGCATCTCCGATCCACAGACTCTCATGCAATCTTTCAGATTTTCCTAATTTGCAGGCTGTTTTTTGATTTATAGCTAGTCATGATTAAAGGATGTGTAATGGTGATACTCGTTACCTGGAGAGGTTGGAAGGAGATATTCGAATGTTATTGTTACTTTTCTCCGTAAAAACCTGTGGAGCTAACATTAGCAGAAGACGTTAGCATATCATTACCTAGCATTAGCACTTCTATGCTACGCTAGCCACTATCTTTATAGTTCTGGCCTGTTTTCGCTGCTGAATCAGTCTGACATCCTGGATTTATCCTTCAATATATTGTAGACCCTTCAGTCTGCTTCTCTCTGAAAATCGCTTTTTATTTTTCCCCAAAATATATAATATTTATTCAGGAAGTGCAGTTAGTCACAGTGTGGGCTCCATGGTAACGTAGCTCTGACAGTTTGACAGAGTAGCGGCGGTGTAGTCATGTGAGTTATTGATAATGTTAGAATTATGACTATAGCCGCTTTAATTATATTGTGACCCCTCTGATTTGGGCCACTGCTATAAAACACAATGATTTATCTATACATGAAACCATAATTAATATATATATACAAATAAAATGTCTTGACTATTAAAACTGTGATAATTCTGTCATTAGTTGGGCGTTCTGATTAAACAGAAGAAAGGATTTTCCATAAAATAAAAACACCTTTCTGCTTGACTGACATTTGAATGTGCCATCCGATTTTTTGTATCCCATTATTTAGATGAACACTATCAACTAACAACTTAATAAGTCTGAAAGCATAATGGTGAAATCCACAGTCCTCAATTCTGAACAATTCATGTGTTTGGTGTCCTTCTCTTTGTAGCTGAGAACTCTCGGCCAAAACTGTTAACAGGGACATCTACATGTAGATTTGTAAATAAAAAGGGAAACCTGTTCATACTTGTTGAAAAGCACTATGTCAGCAGAGAGCTTTGGTAAATACAGGTCTAACTGAACAAACATGCGGAGGCCACAGCCTCGCTGTGATAACCTCTATCTCCAGATGGTAGACTGCAGTTAAAGGGCCAAAGGAGAGTGGAGGGGTCAGACGTCAGGAATGAGGAAATCCCACCCTGGCCCCAGCAGATAGAGGACAGGAAGCACTGCCAATTGCATACAAATTCACCCTCAGTAATGCAACATGTGCAGCTCGGGGTGAGTGTGTTAAAAGTGCGGGACGAGACCTGCGGACCTCTGATAGTGCATGGGCAGGTGGCCTTTACATGCCTGATGACATCTACAGGTCCAGCAGTCCCATTCATCAAGTGAGTGTCTGAACCAGTGACCAGCTTAATGAGAAGTACATTGAATTTAGCTTAAAAAGCAAGCACAGGCCTGAGAGCTAAATGTATTCCGTTACATCTGTCTTTACATTTTCAGTTCTTCTTCTGCATTTGATCAAAAAAACTTGTATGAATGAATAAATAGGTGATCACTTAAAACCCTTTTCTTATATGCAGACAGCAAAGCACACGCCATCATAAATAAATCATTCAATTAAATAGCGTACAGTTAACTTTAAACACCTCCAACAATCACAACTCAAATCCTGTTTTTGTAATGATTGGACGCCACACATCCTTGGCCTCGCTTTGCATGATTTAAAGCGGTGTCACTTCTTCTCAATAAGTCAAATCCACAATGTGTGACAGAGGCATTACATTATCTTATACTGCAAATGTGTATTTAAAATATCTGACTAAAAGTGTCTTCCAGATTTGCCGAACGAGCAGCCACGAGAGCCCGGTTATTTATGAGGCACCGCAGAGTGATCACCACAGGTGACGACGATTTTCTCTGTGATCTCCAACTTCTCTGACAATTTTATGGCCTGCGTAATTAAAGACTTAAACACACAGGAGCAGCAAAGTTGACTCAAGCATAAAAGAAGGGGGAAGCCATTAAAGAGTCAGTAGTGTTTCAGTTTGACTGAGCAGGCATTTAAATTGGCTTTTGGAGATCCTAGATAAGGCAGTGGCATTGCAAACATGCAGCTTCAAGGTGCTGTCCCACCGCTTTGTTGAATGTCAGTAAATGTGAAGTTTCAACTAAGGAACGGTGAAGTAAGAGATGTTAGATAAGAGGATAGGTGAGCGATATAGGGTTGGGTAAAGTGTGATGATTTCACCTTCTCGCATACAGAGGGAACTGGGAGGAGGTGGGTGTTCTGGAAATGGACAGATAAAGACATCCATTTCTGAGTGAGAATAATCTTGATAACACTGTCGTTATCTCCCCCCCACCTCACTGTCAAGTGACAACAGCTGCCGGAAGGTAATGAAGCGTGACGAGGCTCCCTCTGAGGACAGTTTTACACCATCCACTATCCAGTATCTGATTCCTTGTCACCATGTTTGGTTAGTATGAAAACATAGATATTCTTCATAGACGGATGAAGAGGGTACTTTCTCCGCATGTGTATTCTTTTTGACACTCTTTCGCAAAAGTACAACTTTTCTCCATCAACGTTATTCCATCACAGTAAAATAGCAGCTCTTGTCACCAAAGCTGCAGGATTTTAACATGAGGCAAAAGCTTTTTTTGGTATTGGCAGTTTACTTATTTTAACTCCTTTATACACTGTTGTTCAGTTTGTGTAGTTAGGAAGGCTTTGAAAAATTATATTGTGCTAAGTAACTAGTAGCTAAAGCTACCAGACAAATGTAGTGGAGTAAAAAGTGCAATATTTCCCTCTGAGATGTAGTGGAGTGGAAGTACAAAGTTGAATGAAATGGAAACACTCAAGTAAAGTACCATGAATTTGTACATAAATACAGTACTTAAGCAAATAAAATAGTTATATTCCACCACTGATCATAACATTTACTCTTACCACTCACATCCTATCAAAACCATACAATTTACTGCTTTTTATAAAGAGGTGGAATAATATTGAGCAGGATTGAGTTCAGTCTATTGGTCCGGCCCTCCACAACAGTCCCAGTTTCTCATGTGTCCCCTTTGGAAAAATAATTGTCCACCCCTGGTCAAGAGCGTCTGAGCAATGTTTAGTTTATTTAATATCATAGAATATCATGTCACAGCTGGAGCACAAAACGCTGCACAATGGTCGATCAAACTTGTGCATGTCATTGCGTAAGACACAGAGTGAGAGAGAGAGAGAGAGAGAGAGAGAGAGAGAGAGAGAGAGAGAAAATGAGGCTAGCCGAGGATGTTGGTGGTTTTAGGGGAATCTGAAAACTAATTACACAAAACAATTCAAATGGACGCCCTCATTAGCCATGAATGAACAAGGAATGTTCTAAATCGTTTTTACATAACAGAAACCCCGACATCAAAGCGCACACACAGAAAGCGCATCAAAGAATTCCTGTTCTGACTGGGCTGAATGTCAACAAGACGACGCTCCATTTTTCCAAGAATTAATTTTAGTCAGGTCTGACAAAGCTCTGGCTCAAGGTCTGTATGACAATTTAAACTTCATCCTATCTAATTAAAGGTACAATCCGCGATCATATTGTCAACAAAAAGGGCTGCCCCAGCATGAAAATTAAAAACGCTGGTTTGGATCCTGCTATTATTCTCTGGGTGACCACACCATGCCACTTTATCTGAGTTTACCGTGTCAAGGTCATATACCAAATAGCACCCACTCTAAAATGCAATAGTTGTCCAGACATACATTTAATTAGTTAACTTTACTTGGTCATCAAATTGACAAAGCGTTAACAATGCTACAATTTTATTAGAATTAATAGACGAGCTAGCTGTAGCAGAAATTTAATCAAAATCAATTTTCAATCAATACTTTGTCACTCCGCCTGGTGACTAAATACTAAATAGCAGTATGCTATTGATTCAATTTGGCAATTGCAGTGATGTCAACAGTTGTGACGATGTTTTTGTTTGCAGAATGGTTTTCAAAAATGTCCACATTGGTCCAAGCCGATTTAGTCACTGTATGTGTGTTCTAGGTGTTTGCAGAGTTTAACTGGAGACACCACAAACCCGCAGAATGACTTTTTTGATGCTGTGGACCGCTACACACTGCACTTTGTCACAATCTTCAAGTCTAAGAACGGAAGTGTTGGAGAGACATCTGCTGAGTTTGTGCAGCAAATTGATTCACGGGTGAGTCCGTACTGTCAAACAAACATTCTGGTGACACTTGTTTCATTGTCACATTGACAAACATATTTGTACTGTCAGATTTAAATGTTGCATAATCTTGAACTTTTTTTGTTAATTATCCACTTCTAGAAACCAGATGTGACAGCAATGTGCACCCTCGTACTCAGAGGCCTCCCTGTTCTACTTGGTGATGACCAGTCACTTCTACCACACCTGCTTTGTAAGTTCTCATAGTTGCATCTTATCCTAGACATTTATGTGAAATTGTCATAATTAGCATATGAATTCTTGAGTTATGGCCAGAAACATGTTTTGTGAGGTCACGGTGACCTGTGATCTTTGACCACCAAATTTCGACCTTGAGTCCAAGTGGACCTTTGTTCCAAATTTGAAGAAATTCCCTCAAGTTGATCCTGAGATAATAATAATGACGGACAACCCAAAAACATAATGCCTCCAGCCAAGGCTGATGCCAGCGTGGAGGCATAAAAGCATAAAGGTCTGAGATTCAAATGCAGAGGGTATCACAGCAAGGCTGAGTCCCAACCACATTTGGACGGAGCCCTTTGCTGCATGTCATCGCCTCTCTCATCCCTGCCTTTTCTGTCTCTCTACTGTTACTGTCGAATAATGCAGAAATGCCCCCCAAAAAATTGTTACAATTTTTTAGATAGAGATGGATAAAGGTGTATTTTCCTGGCTTCACATGAGCTAGGCTGGTAGCATCACCCATAAGGTGAAGCAGCCATATATTGAACTAACTCCATTCGCAGTCCATGTCACCGAGTTGCACTGCTGAGCTCAGCTCAGCTCAACGGTGCTAAGCCTGCTTGCCATCTCCGGTTGTGTATAATGCACAAGAGGTAGATCATATCTCTCCCTCGAATACACTAGCTAGTACAATCTAACGAGGATGGCAAAGAAAATTTAGTGTGAGGAAGACTTCAACACTTCATTTCTTTCATCTTCTTTACTGGACATCTGTAAACTGGTCAAAACTGTTTTAGTCTCACTAATGTGGATAACAACGTGTGTGTGGAAAACTTTATGTGGAAGGCAGCGTAGACAGGACATATGACACAGTGACAATTTATATTTCCTTGTTGTAATGTTGTTTCTGTTTGGTCTTACACAGGATTCTGACAGGGATGATGCCTGGGCACAAGTATCTGTTGGGGTGCTGACGAACATCAGTGAAGATGTCTCTCTCTCCAAATCAACTCCACCTTGACCCAGTGTCTACTTCCATCATTGTTGAGGAAGGTATTGTAATGGATGATCTCCTGAACCTACCTCAAGCACTTTGCCTCTTGTTTGGGTTTTCATTTTCTTTACACTTGGACTAAAGCCATGAAAAACACTTTCAACTTCATTCAAAGAGTGATGCTTGGCACAGGACAAACTGCAAACTCTTAAAAATATCCTGTTAAGTTAGAACGTAAATTACTGTATAAAGGCGTTGACGTTTGGTATTCGATTCAGTTGCTTTTTGTTATGTTAACTAAATTAAGGCACTCGTTTCAAATAGTTAGCCCATGGATTCATCAGCAAGTCATGTCCAGAGGCTGCCAGTGTATGTTAAAAGATCCAATCCTGTGATCCAATGCCAGAGTCCTTTCTCTTTCATACTGTTCTGCTAACTGAATGAAGCCACTTTGTAGTTGTAAGCCTGTTGGTTCTTTACCAAGTTTGGTCTATAAACAACGTTTTATAGCTTCTACAGTATTAATGGCGTTGTTTCAGGACTGTATGTTAGGTTAAAGATCAGGGTTGGATTTTTTTTTTTCAGTATTATAATTGCATTATTTTTATAAAGCCCAACTTATACTACAGCTGGCAGGTATTGATGGCAGATAACTGTACCACCACTGATCTTGATGCTGGCATATATGTAGGCAGAAAGGGGAAAAAAAGACCAGCAGACTCCATTGTTCACAATACTACTGTAACATAGCTGAGCATTTGGTCTTTTAAATTGCTATTGTGAAGAAGTTGTTCCTCTGTGAAATATAAAACCTCCAGTATGTCTATTTGATGATCAAATTGTACATTTTACTAAATGTTTTTATCTGAATCAAATCCTAATGTTAAAATAAAAAAATCATATACTAGAACTTTGAACTGTCATGACCTTGATTTATTATGTGTAACTGTAAATGTGATTGTTTGAAGAGACAATGGAACCTGTTTTTCATTGTTGTTTAAAGGAAGTTTGACGCACTGAAGTTAGACGAGTAACATGAACTTGGTTGTTTTAAGCAATCGGTTTGCATGGTTTTACCAAGTAAATGACCTCAGTGTTCAAGTAAATACAACTGAGAAATTTTAGGGAAATGTCACATTAGTTAGCCTGACTTAAATAAATGTGTTGCTTGGAATACACACAAAGTATATTTCACTTGAAACTATTTAGTTGTTTGAAACAGTAATTCTGAGGAGGCTTTACTCAGTCAACAGTTCATCTTAAGTAAAGTTTCAAGTACTCTTCACTCATTTTTTTAGTTACTTAAACTCAAGTGTAAGTGTACTACACTAAAAAAACATTTGTTAGTACAACAACTTGCATGAAACGAGTACCTTTACTTGCTTTTTTCAAGGCAATCGGTTTGCATGCTTTTTTTAAGTAAGGTTAACTAATTAGATTTTACAGTACTGTATACCTAATGTGAATTCTTTAAACACAGGTGCATTTTCTGTGTGGCAGTCTGAGTCACTTGCATTAACCTTCTCTTCGTTTAATACATTGTTGGCATAGACTGTATAAGAAGAAGACCTAGTCACTATGACATCATCCGTTTGTGCCTCGAGTTCTGCATTTTGGCCGTCGTCATCTTGTTTTTTTGCAACCAGAAGTGAGACGAGAGGGAGGAGCTAAGTACAATCCAAAGCTGACTAGGACACTTTAGGTGATTAAAACAGTTACAATTAACTTTCATGAAGTGCAAACACACAGTGAAAGGGTTAAAGTTGTTAGACGAAAACACGAACTCCCCCGAGACTGGACAGCACCCGTCAATCACAGTAGCCCCGCCCTAAATCATACCCTGCTTTATGGTCTATTTGGCTCTAAATGGACCATAATTTACTAAATGAACATCATGCTGTATTGAAGAAGACTTGAAACTAGAGATTGAGACCATAAACTCATGTTTACAATGTTTACTGAGGTAATAAATCAAGAGAGAAGTCATTTTCTCATAGACTTCTATACAACCAGAGGAGTCGCCCCCTGCTGGTCAGTAGAGAGAATGCAGGTTAAAGGAACTTCAGCATTGGCTTCCCATTTCAGACCTGGAAGTTGCCTCCTGATTGTTTTCTAACTGCCCTGTATCCCTTTACTTCAAGAATAAATATCGAACTTTATATTTCACATAATCATGTTTATGTTTAATTTATTTTTGTGGAAAAACCACTCTAAAGATTAAAAGAAGCACATCAGTGTGTTAATTTGTTGCTGTATATATTTTATTCAAAAACAAAACTGATTCCATGGAAGCAAAGAAGGAAACACATTAAAACAGATTTTATAATCAAGTAGCCTATATTCTACATTATTTACTTTATAAAACAATTAAAAACGATACTTCAGTGATTAACAATACAAACAGACTTTTTAGACAAAGTGCTAGACAAAGGCTCGGTACTTACACTTTTTCTCTGAAATGACTTTAATATTTCTCATCAGGAAATAATTATGAGTACCAGCCTTAATTAATACATGCATAACATTATAAAACATTGTATATAACAAATACATAAAAATACAGATTCACAGCACATGACAGTAAGGTGCGTTTATCATGTTGTAATATCAAATAGCTAGACAACCTTTGACTGTATCGCCTTCTTTTATTTTATGCATGAGAGTAATTCGATTACAGCAAAAAAGCAACAGAAGTACTGCTGAACGGGATAGTCTCCAACATAATTACCACATATTGCTCATATATGACATTCGCTCTCAGTCATTGTTTTATTTCCAGCAGATAGTTAGCTTAAATGTGACACAATCTTTTTCTGAGGTGATATTAAAGGGAACAGCCATAGATTGAAAGGGTTCGTTCAGTCGGCCTGTAGGCTCAACGAAGAAAAAGTCAATATTGAAGAGAAAATAGTTCCTTCACATAGAGGCCCATTACTACTGTAGGAGGAGTATCAGCAGGATTGAGGTCTGCACAAACCAGATAAACACTCGCTTTTATCAAAACTAGCCCTGCGTCCCACATCCTTCACTTCTTCAGTATTCACTATTTCTGTTTACCAAATCAACTATCTAAGACACTATTCAGCCCCACAATCTGACCACTCTGCATCAGCGACCATGTGCTGCTGTCTCTCTGCAGATAGAGGGAGTCATTCCCGGGTCCCCCCCCCTCCCGGGTTCATCCCCAGTCCTGAGCCCTAATGTCCAGGAGCACCTCTGAAGATCCATGGTGACTCCGGGGAGTACCAGAAAATGTACCACTCTGTGTTGGAAGGACTTGCTGAAGTATGTTTGTACTGTACAGACTTATTTCCAGCCAGCAACATCTGACTTGGTTTCCAGTCTCTGTACGCAGGTTCCATTAGGTCAGCTGCCCTCTGTGGCCTTTAACCAGCCTCAAGCCTTCACCAGACTCCACTTACAGCCATTGACAACCAGCTGTATCACCAGCTGCTGCGTACTGCCTTGGGCGGCCAGCCTCAGCTTCCACCTCCAGCTCTCGCTGTGTTTCAAACAGAAAAAAGATAAATGGATGACGGATACATTAAATAATATACTTTTTGACTTTACCAGCGTTCGGCCACAGCCTTCGTCAGTGAGTCTTTGCCTTCATTCTTGTAGTCCGGCCTCCGCCATCAGTCTCTGCCTTCAGCTTTCTTTAAAATGCAGCCCCACCTGCAACTTTTGGTGACAAGCCAGCAGCCTCAGCTAGCCATCTGCTGCTATAAGCTACAGGCCTCATCAACCAGCAGCAGCCCCAGCATCACACTCCACAATTACCCGTTTTATATTCTAGTGACCTCCATGTATATTTAGCTTCTCTATACACACACTAAATGTGTTCTGTAAGTAAAGCCGACTTGAGCTAAACTAGTATTCTAGTAGTGTTTTATTTATTTCTATTTGTCAACATCTTGTCAGTGAGGTGGAGGATGGAGACAGGGAGGTGAAGCATCGTGTGACATCATCATCGTGTGACATCATCACCGTGTGACATCATCACCGTAACAACTGATCAAACTCCACAGGCCGAGGAAGCCCAAGAGATTTGGTTGAAAGCTTCTGGAACTGGATGCGTGTTGAGAATGTCTGTTGAAAAAGAACACATCTAAGTTATGGTAGTCCGACTTTTACTTTAGGAAAAGACCACCTTTGCACGGTGTGCAAACAAACACGTAGCGTTAAGTGGTGCACTAGAGGGCATGCACACTCATTGTGTGTCAGAGGAGCGAGTCCTTTCCTCTCTGGCACAGCTCCCTGCGGCTCCGAGCACCGAGCGGACCGATAAGAACGTCTCTGCAGCATTTCAAGTGTCCTGCAGCGAACGGCCGACCACAGTCTGCACCCGCTCCCCCAACCACACCCTGACTGGAGAACAATGACACGCTCCCGTCAAGTATATGGGACCCGGCCTGGAGCTGGAAGTGGGACACGGACGTACGCGAAGCACGAGGGGCATGTGTCTCTGAAGGGCCCCCCCCCACCATGGAATGTGCAACAAAAGAATGCACGCGGGGTGAAACAATCCTGGGAACAGTCGTCTTATCTTGTGAAGGATGTTCAGCAATTCAGAAGGAGACATTTAGCGGTGCAACAAGCTGTGAGCGGACAAGTCCATCACGCACGAATCGTACTGAAGAGACACTTTTCACGGAAAGAATGGTTTTAATCGGTTATTAATCAGAGGTATTCTTTCCATCCCATGCTTATTAATCTCCACTTCAGGAAATCCCCGCCAAGCTGCATCGCCTGTGAGCCCTCTGCACAAACAGTCCATCTTCATTCTTCCTTCTTTACTCCCTTGACAGGTTGTGATCTCACAGATAAGGGACGTTCCTCAAACAAATACCTCAAAAACGTGTTGATAAGGTGGACCAAGTTTCCCCATGCAGTGTGCACCAAGTTTGACAAAACCCACATATTTGTTCATCTGGCTTCACGTAACCTCAGATGGTGTGTGACACGAGGCACTCGGTGTTGGACCGTAGAGGCATTCCTGTTTTATGACGGGAGCACGGAAAGTATCTGTGAACACAGACACCAGCCTCTGTATCGCTGGCTGTTTGAGGAGTATCTGACTTGGCAGGTTCATTACCATTGGCCACAATGTGACAGAGGATTTACATTGCCCCCTCTGCTGCCCGTTTGCTCTACCGCAAACAGGCAGCACATACACCCCCCCACACACCCCTAAAAAACAAATTGGAAGAAGTTATTGGGGCAATTTTTGGCGTTATTCATTGGCATTGAATACATTTGCGTGCTAAACTTTACCTGCCCTCCTCTGACAAAAAGGGGTTTTGCGTCTTGATGCTTTACTTGGATGTTTGACTCGTACCGTACAGAATGATGTGCATGCAATTTGACACTAGAAGGCTGTTTTCACATTCATCTGCTGAAGTGGTAAAGTGTCTCTGTGTTCACCTTCAAGCTGGGGTCGGCAATCTCAAAAAACGTTTGTTATATTTGTTGAAATTCTCTTTACATCCTGACAGCAATCAATAATATAAATGCTCCGACTAAAAGTTAATAATCCGGTATCTGTGGCTAAAGAGGACTGTACAAAGCTCGTCCAATCATTTCATCCGGCCCGAATGAAGACTTGGCTTTCTTGCTACCTGCAATGTTTGGAGCTAGTGCTGCTAGTTACTTTCTTTGGAAAAGAGTTGGCAACACTGAGCTGGGTTTTTCTGTTTAAATATGAGTTAAAGACGTGTACATACAAACCTGATTGTGAGACAAGCACGAGTAGTTAGGGAGCCGATGGCAGTCCACTATGCAACTTACACAAGCGTGATGTGGAAACTTGAAGCCTCCAGGGCACGTACACTGAGAATGGAGCAGTTCAAACTTCTGAAATCAAAAACATATGCATATTCATACATATTCAAGGATTTTCCAGTGAGGTAGAGGGAGAAGATGCATTTTTTCCCCCCGTGAAATTATTTTTAAAAATTCAACAAGAAAATCTTTTGGAAGGGTCCACTTACTTGGGTTTTCTGAAGCTTTCAGCCACATGTCTTGTGTTCCTCAGTGGACGGAGTTTTGCTCCGCAGACTCACTCATTACCTTACTTAACCAAGTAACTCTAACTCTAACTGAGCGGCTGCTACAGAAGGCCACATGGTGAAAGTGGTCTTTGATGATGTTATCAGTCTAATCTTGTCTTGGAAGAGTTGAGGTATAAAAATGTTGATGAGTTGCTTTATGGGAAATGTAGGATTGAGTGGTTTGGGGGCTTAATCAGTACTTGAGACTAGTCCGAATATCTCGGCCTCGGCAGCTTCACCTTTTAACAATTTCCTTTTGGATATTATGTCTCCGGCGAGTCCTTCAAGGTTACGGAAGTGCAATATTAAATTGCTGGAATGCCCCTTTAAAATCACGCGCGCAATTCCACTCATTAAACTATTCAATTTAGCAACTCCTCAATCATCTTGTAGCCTTAAGCAAATTCTTCCTGTAAATCACTATGTAAATAACGCAGTCCGAACTCTCCCTGGGCCTGAATCTGCCTCACTCCTCCTCCCTTTGAGGAGGCCCCTCCGAAGAATCTCCACGTATAAAAACCTTCTTCACCTCCCTCCAGAGAGAGCCAGAGGAATGGCAAATTCCTCTGTGCTGTTTGTTGGGGCTTACAGCGCTAGCAACACAGGCTACCAAATACCAAAGTGAGAAGTCACTCACTGGACCCAGAGACAGCTGAGCAGAACGTCTGTATTCATCATCATAAAACTTTGACAGGCAAAAGAATGAAAAACATATTTCTTCAGATTTGTTCCCCCCCCCCCCACCACTTTATTTCCATTCTATCAGCATGTCCTTCGTTAGGGAAGCAGTAAAATAGAGCTATTCCCTCTGTGGCCTTTCAGTGTTTGTGAGGTGGAGCGCCCCACATGGTTGATATTAACATTCCATAAGCTTTTCTAATGATGAGGACAAAGCGGGCCGCAGGGGAAGGTTCATGACAGCATTGGCATGGTGCACGCATTCCTGCGCTTGACTAGCCAGGGGGCCTCTGCAGGGCGGGCAGTGGTGGTGTTGGGGGGGTTTGAGAGACAAGTGACTGGGGAAAATGAGGAGAGCTACAGCATAACGCTGCCTCGTCTCCCTCCCTGCTGTCCGGGACGTCTGGACAGACATGCACATATGTGGTATTTTCACGGTTATGACAGACAGGCGTGCAGGGAGGACGGGCGCTCCTTTGGCTCACAGCAACATTCTTTTCTCTGGATGTTGTATGGAAGTTGTATTAACGCTCCAGGCAAGTTGATGAACTGGAATGTGCAGCGTCCTACGGGGAAGAGGGGAAAGGAGCCTCCACAACAAGTAATCCAGGTGGAATTCAGCAAGCAGTTATGTGAGGTCACATAAATACGAGCGGTCAAGAATTCCTGAAGCTCGTTTCAGTCGGTGGAAAGCAAAGCTGAGGCATATTTCCTCCATGGTTGTATAATAAAATCCAGCTGTGGCAGACAGGTGTGCAACAACATCACAGCCTCCCCACAGCGCAGGCCACGTTACCACAATGTCCCGGGTTTGATTCAAGCATTGGGACCTTTGTTGTACGTTATGCCGATCTCTCTTCCCCCTTTTCCAGTCTCAGTCATTACACCGTCAAATAACAGGTAAGGGAGGATTTTCAGCTTCTCATAGTATACTGAATATCAACTATTTTCTGATGCTTTATAAACCAAACAAATAAGGAATTCATCCACAAAAAATATTGGCAGATTAATTGATGAAAAACAATGGCAGCGAAAAGCAAAGCAAAACATTACCAGCCTACAATTACACTGTTTTAACAGATTCACTGTGCTGTACAATGGTGGTCTAGTTTGTTCCTCTTTCTGTTCTCTTTTTTGGATTACAAACACAGATTTTGTTGCATCTTATGGAAGCACAGGACATGCTGAATAAGACATGAGGTGATTTAATCAGTCAACCTTTGGATACACTTGACACGACATCAACGTTCCCCTAGTGAGAAACACTGATTAAAGAAATGCATGATAAACAGAATAAGAAAAAAAGTCTGAGCTAATCAGCTAATACTAGGTCATGTGTGTTACCTCATGCAACAGCACCTTCACAGTGGGGATGGCATGGGCCAGGTTGTGTGAGGCCGTAGCCCAAAGCCCCGTACAGCCTGGAATGTTTCAATCACAATTGCTCCTTTTGACAGTTCCTATGAAGCTCTTAGGTGAACTTAAAGCTCTGCGTTGCCATTCTGAACTTAATTGACCCTTCGCCAAGTCCCGCCCTCGAACGCAGTATGGTCAATCATAGCATAGCATCGGCCAGCTCTGACAACTAACTGTCTCTGCTACATAGACTCTCAGGCAATCGTTTCAGATTGTATTCATTTTCAGGCTGGTGTTGTTTATTTGGAGCGAGTCACGGTTAAACGTTGTGTCAAAGTGATACTTGTTAACCAGAGAAGTTGGAAGGAGATGTGCGTTTTTAAAATGTTACATTTCTAAGTAAAAAAAACAAACCTTGTGGAGCTAACAATAGCAGTTAGCACATCATTAACTAGCGGTTGGACCTCTATGCTGCGCTGAAAAAAGACCTACCCAGCTTTACAGGACCAGTGTTGATCCTTAATGTCATTCCCTGTCTGCAGGTGATGTAGGGGTTAACTTTTACACTGTGATCTGTAGCTTTAGCTTTCTTTTTTCCTAAAATTAGATATTTCTTTAGGGAGTGCAGTTAGTGACAGTCCATGGTAGCTCTGACAGCTTGACAGAGTAACAGAGGGGGCGGGGCTTAGTGAAGGGTTAACTGTAGAAATAAGAAAAGACGTCTCTAAATTAAGTCAATTGAGGTCAAATGTCATTCTCCGCCGCGTACAAGAGCGCAGTCTTCCACACTGCTGTTCAAGGCACGTTTTCTTTCAGATTCATTCCATCTTGCTCCATCACTAACCATTCTTCTCTGAAGCCTGGGCAGACTCGGGCCCTGAGCCACTTGGCAGGTACTTGGACACTATCCTGATGCTGCTGTCCATCATACCCTGGATGTGGGTGTCCAGTCTCTGGACCAGATCCTTGGCCAGAAAGCTCTCTTTATCCAGGAAATGAGAGACCATGCCGTCCGCCGGTGACACTGACGGAGACTCCTGAGACGGAAGACAAACACACAGCTGTAGGATTCTTAACCGTACCTTCTCTGCAACTGTGGATTATTATTAGTAGTGACGAGCCTCACCACTGGAGAGGGAGAGGACATGATGTTGTCTCTGGACTCTCTCTGCGTCTCCTCCCTGTGTTTGCCATGTTGTGTATCTTCATTGCTACAAATACAGCGAGAAGTTGCATAAGTGTTCAATTTCTTGTTTTCTTTTGTGCACGTGTGTCTGTGATTATGCCGGGTACCTGTCCTGAGCAGGCTGTGGTTGACCAGTCGTGGCGTGGCTGAGCAGGGCTCGTTCATATCTGTCTTGACAGGTCTGGTTGGAGACCTCGAGTCGGGCGTGCATCTCTGCAATCGCCTGCCTTAGCTGCCGGTTCTCTTGTTCCAGGCTGCTCAGAGACGACACATAGCTCTCCTTCAGGGATGCAAGCGAGGAATCTCCCCTCTGAGGAGAGAGTTAAAAGGGCACAGAGTGAGAGGAGACAGATTAAGTAACAAACGCCGAAGCCAAACTCAACCTTGTCTGCTGCCTGTCTGTAAAATTGAGACTACTGTCAAAGCTGACAAACCTTTGGTGACTGAGACTCCAGCCTCTGCAGCAGACCCTTCAGATGGTGGTTCTCTGTGTGGACGGTCTCCAGCTGTGCCTGAGTCATCTGAGGAAGTCGGGGAAGATGAAATCCAACATATTTGACTGAACCCCTGTACAGATACATGATGTTGTTCTCCTCAACCCTTTGAGGAAAAGGAGTTAATAAGATAATATAGGTCTATTTTCAGGAACTCCCATCTTGTGGACAAGTCACCAAAGCTCCTTCTACCTTTACGTCTGCATAAAGCTGAACGCACACCTACAGTATGTCCGAACGACAAAAAGCTTACGTTAAACATTCTGTCCCTCTGTCTGAAAGAGTCTCGTGTTCGCTGTGAGCCAGATTTCCATAAACATTATGACGTCACGGGGCTGCGCCTGTTTATTTGCTTACTTTGAGCTCGGCCGCCTTCTGCTCCGCTCGCTCCGCCTCGCCACGGAGCTGCTGCCTGATGCTGGATGAGGAGCCCTTCAGTGCGGTGATGGCAGCGTCGCGTTGGTGCAGCTCAGCAGTCAGCTTCGACACCTCCTTCCTCATTCCCTCCACCTCACCGTCGTGGGTCTGCTGGGCCCTCTGGAGCTCTTCTCTGATCTGTGGGAGGAATCCAGAGAAGTGACAAATCGGGTGTTAGTTGGGTATGCTTTACACACAACGATGTACGCAAGTTAGAGAAGATTTCTGACCTTTTTCATGTCGGCAACAGCGGAGTCGCGTTGTGCCTCGGCTGTCTGTCGGCTCTCCTCCGGTCTGAGCATATCAACAAAAACATGAAAAGGAAACATGTTGATATCGCAATAGAAGAAAGACACACAGAAGTGTCAACCGCATGTGATGCAGGCGCCTAACAAAGGCCAGCATTCACCCGTCTTTGTGACACGCCAGCTCGGCCTTGAGGTGAGCCTCACGTGCTTCAGCGCAGCGGAGCCTGGTTGCAGTCCTCTGCAGATCTCGACTGAGGTTTTCCACACCAGCACAGCCCTGAGCTGCCAGGCAGTCCTCCAGAGAGCTGAGGAAACAACAACGGCTCTTTATTGACTTCTCTAATAACTCGTTTCATACGGCACACGAGCATTGAAGCTATCGTACTGACACTACTGTACCTACAGTGTAAGTACAGACTGCCCTCTCGTGTGTTGCTGCTGTACTACACCCTGACTGAAAACACAGTATGTACCCACCGAATGACTTGATCTTTAGCTTGCAGTGCTTGGCTGAGTCTGGCAGCTTCGTTACGAAGCCTTTGGCATTCCAGACTGGCTCTCCGCACAGATGCATCTTGGGAGTCCAGCGTGGAGTGGAGTTCCTCCCTTTCCTCTGAAAGGACCTGTGAGACAGCAGTGGAGTTATATTTGTAACTACTACACTGCAGCACCAATCTATGGTGAAACAAGATCAATGTTAGCTTTTGTGAGTGACATTCTTCTACACATTATGCCATTCCACTACAAAGTGATTTAACTGCAGGGAGTCTTATAGACACACATCATAAACTCTGAAAGTGGAAAAAAAAAAAAAGAAATCCTGCACAAGTTGCTGTATACAGTTCACAGTACAGTAAAGTTTTGTTAAATTCCAAGGGGATAGCGGTGTAAAGTAATTTGGCTATGTCTTAACACCAATAGTAGTATTTCAGGAAAGTTTGATGCTTATCGAGGGACTCTTGATAATTGTATCATGAAAAAATACCAATCCATCTCGGAGTTGTGATCAGCCTACAGTCCATCGTCAACTACTACACAGGTGGATCTTTAGGACATTATGCACAAGGCTGGTCACGATCACTGTCCAACATGCTGACCCTGGTCAGTGTGTCAGAAATAATATAAAAATAACTAATTAATAATAGCTCATTAATAAATTATTGAGCTATTGTGCAGCTTTGAGGCCCCACTCTTGTGTCTCAGTCACCTCTGTGCTGATATCATACTGTGGGTCTGTCGCCAAGTTCTGCTGCTATAAATTATACCCAAATGTAAACTGGACTAAGAGAAACCTTATAACAAAGAAATATATTCAAACTATATAGTTTGACTTCTGTAGCAGCTCTTAATAAACAGCAGACTACTGCTCCAAACGTGTCACTGAGTTACTCAGCTCTCCCTCTCTCTTTGTAAATCAGGGATGGTAGGGTGGGCCACGAACATTACAGGCCTCTGGGCCCACCCTGATCACCTTCAAGAGGGGACACAGACAATGACCGTTGAGCTGATCATGAATCTGATTTGGGGCGTGGCGACTGATGGGACCAAGTCTGATCCAGTCTGAGTCAGTTTGTGTTGACAGTTGTCACATGAAATCATACATTTGAAGTCATCAGATCCAGATTGTTTTTAAACAGGTTTGATATCGGTGACTGACATCAAGCTTGACTCTGCCACTGCCTGCATTTGTTCCTCCCGTTGTGCTTACCTGCTGCTCTCTGTGGTACTGTCCCAGCCACGTCTCGAGCGGTCGGAGGCGTTCCAGTTCGAGCTCCTGTGAGTGCATGCTGCCCTGAGCCTTCTCCAGCTGCGTACGCACATGCTGCACCTCTGAACAGCAGCCCCTGTGCTCCCTCTCCTTTTGCCACAACGCCCACTGGGCCTGGAACAGGAATGACGGAGAACACGTGAGAAGGTCATCTGTTTGCATTTGCTTCAACAGTAAACTTGACAGAATTTACATGTTATGGTTATGAATTTGCTTTTACTTTCATGTGTGTGAGCTCATCCGTCAGGCTCTTATTTTGGGCCTCCAGCGTTGTCAGTTGTTTTTGGTGCTGGATGCGCTGCTGCTCCCATTCTACAGAGCACTGGTGATAGTCCTGCAGGGGAGAGACAGGGAGAGTTATACTCCACATAACCAGTAGATGGCAGTAAAGGGTAATGAAAGGACTTATGTGGTACCTCAATCTTTTCATTGAGTCGGGTCACCTCTGAGCGGTCTGCCTCTTTCCTATTTGCTCCTTCACTGGTCTCTTTGAGCTGTTTGCGCTGAAGCTTGAGATAACTTCTCTTTAATTTCTCTAACTGCAGGAAAAAAACTGTTTGTGAGAAAGGATTCTCAAATTCAAGTTTTAGTCAGAGGCCTTGAAAGTTGTATTGTCAAATATATAATAGGATGAGAACACAGTTTTGTCACTAGACTTCACAGCGCTCAATATTAAATGACATCTTATGGTCAGTAATGTGGAGTAAGATTGTTGACATTTCGTTAGGTTTAACCGGTTCATAAGAAATAAAGTAAAGTGTGACTCTGCAGATCTGCAAACTAGCAATGTTAAGACATGTTGAGGAACTGAAAAGATGTTTACAAAACGTATACCACAATCGACTTATCAGTTGCATGACAGGCTGTTTGAGCGTTGTATTCAAGTGTCTCACCTCCTCCCGGACCTTCTGCAGCTGCTCCTCGTACTTGTTAACCAACTCTGGTCGACCAGGCTGGACTTCTTCTAGCTGCTTGTGGAGCAATCGGATCTACGATGTAAAAATGTGGGTAAAACATCAACATGACGACACAAGTTAGTAACACAAGCGGCATGCAGTAAGACAATAGTAAGACAGATGAATGATCTCTCTCTGTGAGCAGGAGGTTATATTCTTCATGCTAACTGAAGAACATGCAACTGCTACTGCACCTCCAGGTCCCTCCGTTCAATGAGATTCCTGGAAGTAAACAGCTCCTCTTCCCCACTTTTCAGCCTGAGCTCCATGGCCTGAATCTCAGCCTCCCATTCCCTCTTCTGATGGTTGATCATGATGTCAATCTGTCTCATCAGCTCCTGAAGCTCTGGCTCACATGATGACAGGACAGAGCTGGAATACAGACACCAAATATATAAAACAAATCAGTTATGTTGGCTAGATCCGTTAAAATACCACATGATCAAGAGGTCGCCATCACTGTAACCAGCTAACGCGTGTCACTGGCTTTAGCCACAGTTTACGTCACGTTACCTCAGGTCAGGATTCTGCAGAGACCCCAACGAAGGCTCCATATGGTTGAAGTGAGGCTGTCAGCGGTTTTGCAAGCCTTGTAGTGAACTTAAAACTTCAAGTTAGCAAACATAGCAACCTCTGTGGCACCAAACTGCGACAACAGCTGAGTTGCGTGACTTGAAATTAGGTACCTAACGTTACATCAACATTGTGGCAAAGTCAAACTTGAAGTACAGTAAGCACTACTAAATTTTCTAACGTGGTTAGCACACGTTAGTAGCTACCGTTAACTAGTTTGAGTACGCCTAACTACTTTTTTTTTTACATAGTCAACTGACCTAGCGGTGCATACAGCTACACTCAATGATTTCCTGATGGAAGGCGGTAACTCCGCCTCCAATCTGTGACCTCAGCACGCTGTACGTCCAAAGTGTCGGCTCTTTGTATTGTATAAAATAGCCTTTGGTCAGATGGGGCTCTGCATCCAGGTAAATTCAACTCCTCGGCCGTGCACCTGATGTAATACAACCAACATTTTGATATTAATACGATTAATAAGTGTCTAGTGCTATAAATTACAGTCAATCCGTTACAGAACTATATAGTACAGTAAGTGTAGTCGATCCATTAAATTGTGTAGTTCTGTTTTCAATGAACACGTGGCTCGTTGGTCTAGGGGTATGATTCTCGCTTCGGGTGCGAGAGGTCCCGGGTTCAAATCCCGGACGAGCCCTAATATTTTGGTTGGTTGCAGGCAAATGCTGCCATATTGTCTGTGTATAAATAGCTAGCGTTAGCTATGTGCTAAAGCAAATATATGCAGCCGGTTAACAGCGTCAGCTGTAGTTTAACTACATGCACTACGTTATAATTCCGTTTTATAGCAGCCGTATTGTGTGTGGCTGAATTAAGAGACTGAGTTATGTTGTTTCAACGTTAACCCTGAGGGCTTTACCTTAATGTTAATGTTACTTAGCAGGTAGAGCAGGTACAACCTAACGTAAGCTGTTATAACCGCCATACAAAGAGAAACTTTGCATGGGTGTTATGCGCTTTAAAATGGGTAAGTTGACCGTTAGAGCCTAGGAAAGCCTCAGCACGGATCCAAACATAATAAATCTATAATATAATTTAAAACCGGTAGTTGACGCGTTAGTTTTCTATAGCTGGTAATCTGTGAAAGGTAAGCGTGGCTCGTTGGTCTAGGGGTATGATTCTCGCTTTGGGTGCGAGAGGTCCCGGGTTCAAATCCCGGACGAGCCCTCGTTTTTAGAGAAGCCTGTGTTTGTCCCATAATCTAACATTTAAATTTGTATAATATACCACATCCACATTTACAACAGGGGACGAGCCAGCTAGGTTAGTCATCACTGTTTACCTCCAAAGCCTCGTTCAATTTCCCTCACCCGTTTCCCCACCTGCCCTCCCTCACACTAAACACTAAACAAAAGAGACTCTCTACCGCTCTGCTTCCCCAGCTGTTGTGCTGGTGAGGTTTGTGAGAAGAGAGGGACGCTTCTTTCTCCACCCCCACAAATACACCAGACACTCCTAACAGGCGGCAGACGAGCCGTCTCTCCATTCACTGCAGCGCTGTTGTGCTGTACACTCCACTGGTACAATATTCTCAAATAAGGCTGAAGGAGCGCTGAGTCTGTTCTGGCTTCACGTGTACTGTAAGTAAGCTTTACTGATATACATTTTTTAATACCATTATTTTAAATTGTTTATGTTTAGTAGTGGATACTGGTTTATGTTATGGTTTGCCATATTTTGTATTATTCAACGCCTTTCTTTAAAGCAGCAAACAGTTTTGACTCAAAATATACTTATTTTGTCCTAAATACCAATATCATTTAAGTCTTATCAGAGAGATATCTGTGGAAATTAAAAGAAGTAGGATGTATTTTCAATTCAATTTAGCTCAAAATCAAAATCTTCAAATATTACTGCTATGAAAAGGTGTATCAGTTTTTATTTTTATTTTTATCAAGCAGCACATCTAATAACTATTTGCAAAACCAATTTTTCATTTAACATAGAGAAGCTAACTGGGAACGGACCATCCACTTCAACAAGCCCTCATCATCAGTTGCTAGATAGTGGAGTGGTTTTCTTTGGGACTTAACCGGATCCAGATCACCCGCTCAACTACCTCTGGGCCCTGCGGTCAACTCGTCACATTCTGCGGTCCTCCGGCTCAGCTTCACCATGGTTCTGTGTGAGGACGGCGAGTGCAGCGTCTGCCTGTCGCCCTTCTCGCGGATGGACAGGGTCCCCCGGGTGCTCCACTGCAGACACACCTTCTGCGAGCCGTGCCTGGAGACCATGTCGCAGGCCAGGAACGGGCTGCTCACCGTGGGCTGCCCTTTGTGTCGCCGAGTGACCTGCATAGGGCGCGGCCTCAGCCTGCAGGAAGCCCTGTGGGTCAACAGCAAGCTGTGGGAGCTGATACCTGAGGACGTGGACGCAGAAGCCGAGGAGGAGGAGGAGGAGGAGGAAGATGGACGGAAACAAGTAGCTCAGGAGGAAGGGATGGAGGCTAAACAACAATCCTCGCTGCAGGCAGAATGGTGGGTTTGACAGTGTAAACAAACACATAAGTGGACATTAAGAGTAGAAACTCATACTGGTTTGCTGTTATTGTAGGTCCTTTTTTGGGGGGCACTTGCATTACTAGTTATAACTACTGAAAACTTTATGACCTCTTGTTTTTGCCCATGATTTTAGCTTTGTTTTTTTTAAGTGCTTTAAGAGTGAAAAAGAACAGAAATTGAGAATAGTATCTCTTTCGAACAAGCGTTGAAGGATTTTAAGAACTGGACCTTGGATTCGATAAATTCCAGTCATACCTACCCACACACACACACATCAGTGTTAAGCTGCAATTTTGTCCACAAAGCTTCTCATTAGCACCTCAGCTCTGCAATGCCTCCTTTTGTGTTGTGGGAGTAAAAATCCGGTCTAACTCGGGGACTTTTACTTTCCAGTGCTTCCTCCAGATCTGCCAGAACGAAGCTCAAGCTGCCTGCGTTCTTCAGAAAGTTCAGTCTGACAAAGCAACACCAAGACAGGATTGTCCCTGGCAGTAATGTGTAAGTTGTGACTTTGTGGTGAATGGCAGAAATAACAAGGAGACGTTTAGTGAAAGTGTGGACTAATAGTTTCTTTTGTTTGTGTTTTTGTTTTGTTTTTGAAGGGAAATGAAATCGTGGCGCAGGCTTTCAACTGAAGACACTGTTTAAAAAAGAGCCGGATCGAAGATGATGCGACAGTTCTCCTCCTATTCTATGATGGCAGACGCCACTAGAAGACTCGACTCGTGGCCGTTAGGACCGAGAATCCATTTGTGTTCCTGTTAAGACATTGTTTTGTCCCCAGCCAAAAGTGCCCCGTCTTCCCCATTATTTATTCTAGGCTTAATTCTCCCAGCTGGTGCTGTGGGATTTGGTTCAGCTGTCCCAGTGGGACTCACACCCCGGGACCCCCTCGTAACAGATCTCCTGAGGATGTTCCCTTTTGCATATCCACTGCTGAATATTGAATATAACTTATTGTTCTTCTATTTATGACAGCTAGTTGACAAAGTATTTAATAAAAGTATTTTTGAAAGAATTTCCCTCTCTGTTTTTTTTATTTATTTACGAATTAACGCTGATCATACCATGTGGCTTTTGGGAGATGAAAGAATCATGAGCTCAAAGCAAAGACATGACAATTCTCTACTTTACCGTGTACATGATTTAGAACACATTAAGTATTAAAGGGACTGAAATAAAGTGAAGCCAGTAGGAGATTTCTGAGTGGCACAATGTGACTATTACTTTTGTGGGCTCGATAAGTAAACAAAGACGTGTCACAAAAGGCTCATTCAGCCATGAAAGGAGATTAAAAAACACCATTCAATGAGCATCTGGCAAGTTTTCCACCATGGTAGATATTAAAATACTGGATCATTACTTTCATTTATTCTTTTGTGTCACCTTATGTGCACCTAAATGGTTCAAAAATATACAGCCCAACGCCATTCTGAGATGAAGAGAGACTTAAATCCCAGTCCCGAGGTCACCGCTAAGTGTTACAGTGTTTGCCGTCTCAGTCGTGTCGAGGTCATTGTTATTTGCCTGTTTGGAGACACGCACTGGATGGAGCCAGACATCCGTTAGTTGTCACACTGGTTTGGTAGCCAGCTAGTTGTAACAGGTTTGTCTCAACTGTAAGCCTGTGAGATGCATACTTTGATTGACGGGGTGTTGTTTTTCGCTCTCAGTACCATATAAGTGTTCCCACGGTTAAATATTATCCCAGTGACTGACATCATCTCCTCCGTGATGCCAGACGCGGATGCTGTGTCCAAGTTTGTAAATGAACTGGCATCAGCCGTGTGGGCTGTCTGTCACAGCTGCAGTGTGGACTGCAGCAGGAGAGCAGCAACCCTGCAAACCAAACAAAACAAAACAACGAGGGATTGTGAAAGTGGCACAGTACCAGTTTCAGTTTCGCAATGTGTGTTGATCACTGGGATTAAAGGTTGGGACAGAACAGGAAACAACTCCCAGTGCGGGTTGGCAGTGGTGGAAGAAGTACTCAGATCGTTTACTACAATATAAAAACACTTAATTTCATATCAGGCTTGTGTATTCAAAAGCTGACCTAAATAAAAGCAGACAAGTATAATAAGAGAAATGTATTGAAAGTACATGAATGTAGTCCCTGTAACTGTCAGATGTTTGATTTATAAAATATGAATCTGCAAAGTGACGAAAGTGAAGTTTCCCTCTAAAACGTAGAGCAGATGTATAGTGCAAAATGAAAATAATGCTCTCATTAAGTACTAGTACCTCAAAATTGTACTTCAGTAGAGTATTTGTGTAAATGTACTGAGTTACATTCCACCACTGCAGGTTGGTCTGGTCAGGCTGACTAATGAGTCGGTTATCGGATCAGGCGCAGCAACACACGGGAGGGATTCCAGTGGGGAGTCTTTGCAACAAACATGGCGCAAGACAGTTTCCAAAGTACTGTCCATTACACAAATCAATAATACATTCCTTTTTGAGTATGTGTATTTCACAAAGTGTTTTGGAGTGGAATAAACTCAAATACCGTCAGTACTAATGTGTGTTTGCAAAATCTGAGGCGGGACTAGGATAGAACTGTTGGATTACGGACTTGGTAACGTTTGCAGATTTGTCACATGTTAATTTGGGATTAATTGCAAATTTGTTTGATAATATTGACCACTAAAGCAATTTCCAACCTATAAGTGGGACTTCATTTTGCTAAACTGCGTCCAACGGCTTGTTTTCGGCCCCAGGGCCCCCATGCAGGTTAATCCGGCCCTGGCCAATAAAGCAGGTAATTCCAATAACAGGAATTACCTCTAGTCATCGATAGAAATTGGGTATATTTTGTTATGTCACAAGAGAAACCATGCACGCTACAACGTGTACAAAATACTTAACATTGACACAATTATTGCTTCATTACTGGTAACTACACCAGTGGTTATGTGTTATGTATCACTACATTCCTGTCAGATGAACTCAAGCACCCCTTCATCGACACCACCCATCATGTTCCAAGTGTGTCCAATATCTCCGCCAGGATCGATAGTATGTGTCTATGTGCGTGTGTGTGTACGTCCATAAGTGAGTGAGCGTGCACCTCTGTGTCTGTCCACGGCTAAACTCGCATTCTGCTGCAGCAAACTTCATATTTCTTTCATACGATTGAATTGTAAATGTTTACATGATCACAGAATGTAGATATTACTCAGAGATTCAAGTAGTAATCACAGCTTGGTATAGCCTTATCTTAAAAGTTCAGGAAAAAAAGAGAATTGTGCACAACTTTGGTAATAAGAAATCTTTATTAATCATTTTGGAGAGACATGCTAGATCTCTGTACAGTGTGAATGGAGAGCCAGCTCTGGACTGATCAGGTCCGCTGCAGAGCTGTGGCAGAACATACACCTCCCAAGGGAATGGCCATGGCCTCCATCCTCAAGTGCTCACCCCCATACCCTCCCTCCCCACACGACACACCAAGACATTTGTTAGTCCATTTCAAGGGAATGCTAAAAGGGATTCTACTTTAATATGTAAGGGGAACAAATACAAAGGAAACGTCTACAGCAACTGATTAATCATTTGTCCTCGTTTAAAAATAAATACCCATCGAGTCATTTCTCAAAAAGTGCTCTCCTTACAAGGCTGTGTGGTTGGTAATGAGAGCAGTACATTCCTGTTTGGTGATAATTAATAGGCAGCAACACAGAGGGTCGATAGGTTATTACTTATTCGTTCAGTTCGAGGGATTATAACTTGAAATGCAACCTGTCTTTGTCCCTCCCAAACCCACACCAGAGTGCTTTCCAGCCAATATCTCCCTTTGAGGTTCGATCCAACTCCGTCTCTTAGTATTATTATTTGGCTCATTATGTGTGTTAGAAAGGCTCACTAGTTTTCACAAGAGTGCTCCCCTTTTTGGACACGTGTGAACAATCCATAAACGCTCGAGTCTAACTCTAAGACACAGTACCGTGTTCTGGAGATAAAGATTTGTTTTTTTTCATGCCATATTTTCTAAGACTTACATTATCACTCTAATACTAAAACATATTCTTCAAAAAGTGCATTAAGATTTCACTTCAGAGACGAGTCAAATCAAAGTAGTGTTCACAACAATGGCTGACTTCACCACCAGTGTATGTTACGATACCTGGCTTTAAAAAATAAAATAATGAAACAACATTGCATAATGCCAACGTCAGTAGTCAGTTTAAACACAAGCAGCAAAGAAAACCTCACCTCAGTGGGGGACACGTCACGAGACAACCAGACTTGAATTCAGTGACTGTACATCGACAATGAAGCTTTTCATAACTTCATATTAACCTGAAAAGGCCTACGAGTGCAAAGTGGTCTTCTGTCAGGACAGTTTTAAAATGTTAGCGGTCTGTGTTGATCCCAGAACCAGCATTGAAGTCTACAGACCAGCACACGGGGGACTTTGTGTTCATGTTCCTCTGTGACACCAGGCGAGGGCTTTGATTCTCCATCGCTCACGTACAGCGCATGTGCAGACTACAGTAATCACAACCACCAAGATATCACACAATGCAACGGCAGACGTCATTTAGCTGTGGGAGTATGGGTGGGTGGGTGGGGGGGGGGGGGTTCTATGACATAATGCAAACAAATGGTGACCTACGTGATGCCGTAATGTGGCGAGAATGTAACAGATTGGCAGTGGCCCTCCATGTGACTGCATTCTAACGTTGCCTATACGGAAAGCACACATTTACACGCACAACAAGGAGATATTTTGAAGTCAAGTATACAAATCCAGTTGGACAGTTCTCATAAACAAAAAGACAGTCACTATCAGAGTGCAGTAAGCCACTGGTGTAATGTTACATTTACATATTCAAACTTGTGTACACTAGACAGTACCTATGCTCAAAAACCAGGCATGCATTAGATACTCAAGAGGTTCCTGTTCAACCACCAGAACGCAAACGTATGGATCCCACAGGGGTTATTGGCAGGAGAGCTGTGATTGGCTCTTCAAACATGAGGCTTTTTAGACTTAAAGGTTCTCTACCGAGAGGGGACATTTTGGTGGACCACCATGGGAGCTTATTTAGGAATAATACGTACGGTACTCAACGAGAGAAAAATCATTCTTTTTAATCCTGTTTGACTTGTGCCATGAATTGCACACTTGATGTTTGTCGGTTTAAAAACGTCATTAAAGTCTAGAGGTACAAGACTTTGAAAATATGTAATTAGAAAGACGACACACACAAAAGTGGCGTTAGTGACGTCTCTCGCTGAAGCTACACGCCTGTGTGTTTCACACCAGGATGTACTCACACCAACAACGGGTCTCGCTCGTTCTTTCCCTTCCCAGCCGTTAAAAAGAGTCGCTGGATAAAAACACATGAAGTAAGATAACGTTACATCTATGCGAGTATATAGCCAAGTTAGCTAGCTAGCTAGCAAGTCAAGGTAATGGCTGTGTTGGTGGCCGTTGTGGGAGACCAGAGATGTAGTTTACTGAGCGCTATTACACAAAACTAAATGGTACTGCAACAAGCTACGACTTTTTTGATGTGTAAAATGATCTTTTAAATTGACAAACATCATATGTGTAATTCTTGGCACAATTCAAACGGGATCAAAAAAGTATTTGATCATTGTACATCATTTTTTGCAGAATAAGGTCTCATTGAGGGACACTGCAAAGGGGAGACATTTGCCTCTTCAGAGCATTCCTATTGCCTTCACACGGCGCTCAACACGGCGACGGCTGGGCCGGAGGATGGCAGCTAACGGTGCTAACAGCACGAACAGTGCAAGCATAAGCAACCACCTGGGGGGGGGGGGAGATACTACGCTTCTGCTATGACGCTGTTGGTCGGGACGGCGTTATCAGTTGTAGCACAAGCACAACCCGACTATGTTAACTAAGCACATAGAACCACATATTTTAACACACAGAGGGAGAGTGACTCCATTCTCTGCTCAGGTAGACATTACTTCACTATATCTCTACATGCTGTAGATAAGTCGTTTGCTGCTATATTAATGCTCTGAATATCATATAGAACCCTTAAGATTAAAAGTGGTTCTGTGTCGGTAATGCGCCTTGAGACGGTTAAGTGTTGGTGTGAATGGCTGTGTCAGGGGATAGATAAGAGTTTCACGTGACAAACATTTGGGTCATAATGTGGGGCGGACCTCTATTTTTGCCTATAACAAGAGTGGGATCCATAAAAATAAGTCTAAAACCATCTGTTCTTATCAAGCCCTCAAATACAGAGCTGAGTTGTTTGCATCTTTTAAAAAAAACAACCTTTCCAGAGAGATTTACCTGAATATACAAAAATACAAAAAAGAAACTGGGGAAACTTCCTTTTCCACTTAAAAAAATGGTATCCACATCTGTAACTTGGGGTTCTTCTTTTACACATCTTTGTCTTTTTCTCAGTCTCTCTGTTTTTTTTTTTTTGGCAGTTTCATTAACAAAGTAGGCTACACTACTTTTTAGAACCAAATTCACATATTGCTAGTTCCAACCGACGACCAATAGTCAGGTGATGAGGCCAGATTCTCAACGTGCAAAGTCAACTGCAGGTTAACCAAAAGGAAGCAACATAACAAGCATGTGGCGTGAATGACGTTTTGTTTTTTGTTCCACGACGGTGCAGAGTATTAACAGGAACAGCCACCTTCAGTAGTCTGGGGCTCCTGCGGTTTGTCCAACTTGATGTCGATCACTGGAGAACAACGTTAAGGAAGCTGTGGAAACATTTGGCATTGGATCAGCCACACCTGATCCACCTGAACAGATCAATTAGCTGGTATGAATATTTTCAGAGAGGAAAAGCCGACGTCATCATTCAATCATGTTACATTCAGAGAGCTGAGGAGGACTTAATGGAGGACCGAAGTACCACTTTACTACCACTAGATGGGGCTATTTCCCCATGGATATATTTAAGGCATCAACAATTCTAACCAAAGAAAACAACAATAAATACAAATTTACAAAAAAAAAAAAAAAGAGTAAAAAAACAATAATCAGGAATCGATTTCTTTGTCCTTCAGCTAAATAGGAAATCCTCTTTTCTGTTGTCAGTAATAATGAGAATGGATGTCGTTGGCACTGCTGTGCTACAATTAAAGCTGATGAACTATTGTGTGTTAATGAGTTGCTGTAAGTCAAAATGACTGCAGCTGTTGCTGTTTTACACAATTCAGAAAAGGTTATATTTCCAGTCAATCCTCCAGAGCATTTGTATTTTCACACATTTTGGGGAAAGACCTGCTCTGTTTTAAAGGAGACAAGAAGTGTATCATGCTTCCATCATCCTACAGCTGGTGAGCGTGGCCGCACGGCACCTTTATTATTCACTTTTCTTGTAAAATGTATGCATGTATAAGGAGCGGGGCCCACGAACACTGTGGCCTACATATTGTATGCCAGGGAGTGTGAAACAGTCCCACTGGGGCTTTTCAAATGCCCGTCCTGCAGTGGCTGGTGCTGTTAAATGCAGCAGGTTGATGTGTGTGTTCTCATATGTTAAGGAAGCATTTCATCACGGCGTGCTGACATTTGAAGGACAGTCTTTAAATGCAAACGTATACTTGAGCACTCCTACTCGGATTGGCTCCCATCTGGAATCTAGAGGCCTCGTCATTAACAAACCAAATGAGTAGACAAATAGAGCAGGCCTCTGACACCAGTGTGCGTTTGTGTGCAGGTACAGTATACAGCATCTCCTGAACAGTGAGTAATGAGTCCCATTTCTGTGCCACCAGTAGTAGCATATGCTTCATATTGTCGCTGTGTGGACAAGTTGTTCAGGAAGTTAATAGCTTGTAACGGCTTTTAAACAATAGATGGGCGGCTTGCAGCTGCAATAAACATATGCCGAACATTGTCTGGCAGCCAGAGGAAACCTCAATAACCGGAAATCAAAACTACATTATTTGATTTTTGTAGCCACTTGAGGGCAGCGCAACCAAGCTGCAAACATATATATGAATAATAAAAACTCCTTCCAAACAAAATCTATTAACTAAATCACAGAGTTGCTGCCTTTCTTCTAATGTCCATGAGCCTGGCGGGACTCATTTTGTTCTCTGGCTCTCTCTCATTAACGTGGATGACCCCAGCACCTGATCTGGGTCAAGCAGCCTCTTCACGCTCCCTGCGGTCTCACAGTGGTGATGATACCCGGTGACCCTTCAGGAAATTGTTCTCAGACAGAGAGCAGAAGACTGTGCCCCACAGGCCCCGACATCCACCATAAATCAGCCTGACCCAAACTGACAATTTAAGGGAACACAGAGTACACTGTAATTACTTCCTAGAAAAACGACTCAATCTAGGACCTGTTTAAAAAAGACAAAAAACAACAAGTGAAGCTACGGTGAGAAAACGTGAACTTTTCTTGTATCCAAGTGTTCCATTAAATCACACTTTTGTTGGTTACTTTTGTTTGCTTTCTGTATTTTACAGTCCATCGTTGCTTAATGGCCTTTACACACCAGGGGTGTTATTTTTTTCTTTTCGTGTGATTAATTCGCAACTTTGATTTTTTCCAGAATGAGGTCAGTTTTTCTGAGCTTTTGCAATGTGATAAATGTATCGACCAATCACGTTATGCAGAACAGACACACGTGTTAGTGTACAACAACCAGGCCTCGACGCAAGAGCGTCAAGCCTCGAAGCAAATATGACATAGCGATGCCATTGGGCCGAAAAGACTTTTTCCCCAGAGCCTTACATCGTTCATACCTTTCACAATAAAAGCCCTAGACGTATACACTGTGTAACTGTTTCCAAGAGGTAACTCAAATTCACTCGGAGCGTTTCACTGGAAAGAAACTCAATGAAATAGCTCACAGTCGCTGAGGCTATACAACGGTTTACCTCAGACAGCTGCTCTGAGTCAATAGGACCCTGGGAGTAGAATGTAAATATCCGGTGCTCCATGCTTTATTCGTTCAGGCTCTATAACATGTATGTATCCTGCTCCAAGCTCATTCCTGCGCTTCTCCCAGTAAAATCAATACTATTCGCAATGCAATAACAACAGAAGAGCTGCTCCATTAACTGACAATGACAGCAGAGGCACAGAGCTGCTGAGGAACTGTCATCACCTGCCATCCATCAGCATACCTCCACCGCACACAGCTCTCCCCCACATTCATTATGCCTCATTAAAGATAGAGATTCAAAAAAAGGAAAAAACGGAAGCGAGATAAAGGTAATTGGCTGGATGTGAGTGATGCATTATAATAGCCAGGAAATATGTCAGACTGCAAAAAAAAAGCAAAGGGGCCATCCCCACAGTTCAGAGGGCTGTTAGGCTACCGGGTTTATTATCGAGGCCGTGCAGTTTGCAAAGGCTGGACGGCTCCCAGTAAATGATGAGTGGGAGATAATCAGAGATGCTCGGGGAGACAAATGTAGGCATTCCTTCTCTTCACCAAGGTCAGCATCTATTTGTGCTCGAGTTGGAGCAGATGAACGCTGCAGTGCTGGCGAGACGGCTTAATAGAGAACGAGTAATGACAATGCTATATGCACATAGTACAAAAAAGGCAATTTCAGAATTCACCCACAGTTACCATAGAGATGGCACCTCACTTTGTGTGTTGACGAGGATGTGAAAGGACTAGCGCTGTCAGAGGAGAAACAGCGACGACTTGAAATGCTGCTGATTTACTGTATGCACAGAAGAAAAAGGCGTCTTTCAGGGACTGTAGCATTTGCATTAGACGACAGCAGAAGTATTGGATACGGCTCAGTGTGAAGTTGAAAAGATAGGATGAGGATTTCTCTCTTCGTCCTGTTGTTAAGTTTTCTTCAGTATCACATTATTCCAGTGATCGAATTTATTGATATACTCCAAATTTGATCTGCTAATAGACAATTCAGTATAATGACAATTTCCCCAAATGTAAACAAAGATAGGCTAGAAAAACAGGGCTGAACTGTATCCCTCACTGGCTCCATAGCATCATTATTCTTCCTGTCTACAGCCCTCACAGTGTGTCTGTGTGTCTGAGGACACGAGGTCAGACCTTTTTTCATTTTTTCTGGAAAATCTTAAAAACGACTGATGGCCGGCTTGCACAACTGTAAAACAACATATCTGCTTTTGTCTTTTATTTAAAGGAGAAAACTGTACAGATATTAAACCTGACCTATGGGGGGTGTATATGTACGTATAGATAGTGAGCCATGTGGTGGGGATAGACTGACCTGCACTAGTGATTTAACATGCATGGGAACAACTTTACAGCCTGTGGTGCGTGATATGATCCGGTGTAGCTTTTCTTCTAGCCATATAGCTCATTGTAAAAGTCTTATCATTTTTTTACTGCGATTTAACATGAATATCACTCTGTTTTATATAATATCTAAGTGGTCTCTGTAGGAGTGGGGCATTTATTTATGTCGCTGGGTGATAACTGTGTTGGTGAGACAGTGCGGTCATCTCTGTTGGTCTGTGTTGTTGGGTTCTTTTCATTAGCTGATTGATTTTCTCTTTTGCCTCAGGTTACATCCACATGATCTTTTGCTGTGTTTACACCTAGTGTCCAAACTACTCCGGAGTTTTATCCAAAATCCGGCGTTGTGTTGTAGTGTGGACGGGCAGAAACGGGCACCTTTGAAAACGATGATACAGGACAACCCATGTGAACCCTTGTTACTTGATTGAGTCTTAGCCGTCATGATGTGTCCTTCCCTGATCAGTCACGCCGCCGGAAGAAAACAAACAACATTAGCCTCGATTATCGATCGACTACCAGGTTAATTCAATATGGATGACGGATTACAGGCGTTGCTGACCTTGTTGTCTATACTAGCAGCTGTTGTGCAGTTTAATTCTGCATTTTATAATGCTACTACTGCTGACATGTGGAGGAAGCAGCTAATATTGGAGCGATATGCGAGTCCGTGTCCTACAGTTATCAGCCCTACAGAGCGGACGTTTAAAGTCATGGTTTGCTGCTTTGAGGAGGGCGATGCACACAAAATGGAGGACTTTTCTTATCAAAGCTTATTTTGTTCTGCACAACTATTGTGAAGTTCATAGTGAAACTGTAAACGAACAAAAGCATAAATGCTCTCCAGTACGACAGACCCTTCCAGCGTCACGGCAGAGCTACGAGTGAGACAACAGACAACCAAACCGAGAAGAAACTAAATCGAAATAGTTTTAAATGCTTAGATTACAGTAAATACAGAACTGTGGGGGGTTCTAACCCAAACACGGTCCAACCAGTGTCTAAAGGGCTTTCTTCCAGAATCAAACCAATCAAAGTGGAGTGCAGATATATTATGTGTGAAATGCCTCTTTAAAATGCAGACTACAAAAGTCTAAATGAGTGTGAAGTGTAGGTTGCTTTATTGTTACCCATGTCTGATATATTTACAGATGGACTCAATGCGGGGGAGGAGCCAACACAGCCTGACTGCTCTCTTAAGTCACTGATTAAAATGACTGCTGAAATCGGTCTCAGCTGCTGTATTTACCTCCTTTGACATCAGATATGAACACTCTTGAGTCAGATCGCTCCTTCAATGTAATCACAACAAATGAATTCTCCAAGACTGAAAAACCATCCAACATGCTCTCAATGACTGTGTGATATTTAAATGATTTTGCAGTGTGAAAAGCTCCTTCCTGAAGAAGAGAATGTTAGAGTTGTGTGTTAGGAGAGTGAAAAAGGCTGCAACCCACTGACTAATCTTCCACAGGTGGAGCAGTGACATGCTCAGATTACAGCAGCAGATATGAGGTGCCAGTCAGCAGTCTGCAGCAGCACCACGGACAGATGGCAGGACACCGAGGCTCCTGCCGCTGGCTTAACTGAGCCAACCTGCCTACCCGCAACGCTAAACCAGTTAGCAAGAGTGCCGTGGTACAATCACATTTAATTGGGCACTGATGCTATCACATGAAAGACTTAAATGAGAAAATGTTTCCTCTGAGCTTAAGCGGTTGGAATATTATTATTAAAATAGGTTTCATGAAAAAAAGACATTTTCATGAAATGGGTCAAAGGATACTTCCTTCTTTGCTTGTTTCTTGCATACTTTCCATTCCCGGAAGAGCAGCGGCCACACGCCGGAACAGCTGGAAAGACAGACACAGAATGAGGGCATGTTATTCTCATGTAAGGTGAAGATAATATGCAGCGATCCAGATAATATCCATACATTTGTTTTCTAATTTCCATGCAGCCATTTACTATTATTCATTTGAGTTGGATATGAGCTCGCTTTAGATTTGGTTAATCCCATAAACATGAGAGGGCTGACTCATTTACAAAGTTACTTGACAAAAAAATAAAAGAATGTCTTGAATACTGTGACTCTAACATGACACAGAGCGAGTGTCAAGTCTCAGCCCATGTTCACTTTTATACGATTAACACAAACAGTTGCAATTTTGGTTTCCTCTCATGGTCAAGATACCATCCTGGAGAATGATCAGCTTCATCGACTTGTTTGAAATCATAATCATAAACCTGAAGAAATCCCAGCTTAACAGACAAAAGGACAGCACCGTTGGACAAACAAATAGAAGTATCATCATATGTGCTTGTCAGATAACTACATTCAAATCAAAGGTCCCTGCTTCACATTAATATATGTATATACATGAATGGCTTATATCACTGTTTTTAATCAAGCATGCACGCATTTGGACCAAACAGTATCTTAAGCATCTGTTCCTTTGCTCTTTTGGGTATTTGTATTGTAAAATTCAGTCTTTGCAAAGAATTTAAAAATAACTAAAATCATCAATCATCTCAATTTCGGGGAAACACAACAAATGAAGTCATGTTTACGTGATGATTTGACACATCTTCCAGTGGCATTGATGCCGACACTTCATCTCAGTGGATAGCGCTGACACAGCCAAACAGCGTGAACGCCGCGGCCTTCGGAGGCAGCACTGTGACCTTTGTCTTAAAAGGTTTCACACCACTCTGCTCCATCCTGGCATTTGGCTGTCAGAGGTAAGGTGAAGAATAGCCTCCTCTGTCTGAGAGGGGCGCCTGCCAGCAACACCATTCACTGACTGACACAATACAGCTCGCCTTCTTCTCGCTACTTATTAACTCAACAGGCAGTCGTTGTTTGTGACCACAAACATCTGCTCAGAGACAAACCGCTGCTGTCGAACCGGGCTCCGTTTCCCTTTGTATCTGGAACCCACTAATTTCTCTCAACATCTATTAATTAAATGTCACTAAAATGAATGAATACATGCACAACTCAGCCTTGGTCAGATGCTAGTAGTGGCAGCATGGAAGAAAAACTGCTATACTACTATGAGTAAGGTGTTTGTATGAAAAACAAGGGACCTTTAGAAGGTACCCTGTGGAGGTTTTGACCACCAGCCATATAGAGTAATGTTTTAGTGAGCGGGTCCCCACGGGGGGTTCAGACGCTGTTCTTCCATCCGGGAGGCACTGAGGTAGAAGTGTACTGACACCAATCATGCATGATTAAGAAAAAACACTTCCATAATCTATGATGGTATTTCTGTAATTGCACGAGTCAACCAGAATGGCCTGGGATTCTTTATTAAAGACGGATGTAATCATCAGACAGGTGAACTCACCTGTTTGACGTTGTAACCCGTCTTGGCGCTGGTCTCTATGAACATGACGCTCAGCTCTTTGGCCCTCTGTTCGCCTTCCTCAATTGTGATTTGCCTGTGAAGAAGAGGAGAGTTATCATCAAAACGTTGCAGATTAATGCATTACCAAATAATAGCAAACAGTTTACAGTCCGTGGGCACGAAGCGGAGGCTGATTTCCTCACATCGACAGACAACAGAGACAAGCGGACGCTGGACAAAGACTCGCAGTAAAGCTTACTATCTGCAGCTGAAGCTGCTGTTATTCTAGGCTGGTGAGGATACACCAGACTTAATTAGCTAATGACTGAGAATGATTAATTATATTGCCTTGCGAGACATTAATAACGGCCAATTTGCATCCCGTTTTAATGAATCTGGCAGCGTCCGTTTGGCTCTCGCTGTGACGCGGAGACTGTGTCAGGTGTCCATTAAAGCAAGCGGAGAGATCAGAGCAGTCCTGCTGACTCCGCAGCAGCTGGTTCGTTAAGACGCCTGGCTTAAATCAACCTGCCGCTAGTCTGCTGAGAAGACAGTGATGTCACTAGAATGTTCCTCTTAACACAAAGGACATCTACCGTGTACAAACAAAATAACTTTGACTTTTAACTAACCCCCTAACTGGCTGTAACGCCAGTCTAAACATACCCACAACAACAACATCTCCTGTAGTGCGGAGCCTCAAACAGAGCAGCATTGTGGTCCTCCTTTGCATCACAGTGCAGAAGAAAGAGAGATTCAGTCTTTGTGAGGTGAGGAAGAAGAAGTTTCTGCAGCGAGAAGAGAAAACACTGCACAGGAGATGTATTTACATCATATCTCCAGCTGACAGAGGTGCACCGGTGCTGCTGTGGCTATTTCTGGATGCACTCGTCTTCAGTTCCAACTTAAACACCACCGAGGCTTATTCATCATCAGACAACAATGGGTGTGAAACACAGTATGTGGCATCCAAGCAACATTCATGCACGCTAGAGCAGCTCTTACTTTAGCCACTTGTGATCACATCTCTTCAAAAGGTAAATGCAAAGAAGGGTCATTATGAACTCGAGCATAACAGAAAGATCAATTTCATCTTCATTTTTACTCTCCTAGAGGGCATTAACTTGTCTTAACTTTGATAATGATACATCCCTATGGAGGCCTTTTCATTGTTTTTAAATAGTCCGATTCTTCACTCAGAGCTGCACTGATATATCAATTCAAACCAGATTTCTTCTTTAGTTTAGAGGGTATGATTTAAATTTTGTTTGATATTTATTATTGTTATTATCTACCCAACTGTTTTGCTAAATGTTTTGTAAAAGTTTCATGGAATCTTAAGTAAAGAGGTAAAAATTAAAGTATGGTTTACATTTTGTACTACCTTGTCATCTGCAAGTGACTTCATCATTTCAAGTGTTGATTGTAAAAATAAATGTTATTTCTGTGTATATATATATATATATATATATATATATATATACACACAGTTGTGTGAAAAAGTGTTTTTCACACAGGGCCATGTAAGTTTGGTTTTTTTTTCCCCCTTAATAATAAAAACCTTCATTTAAAAACTGCATTTTGTGTTTACTTGTGTTATCTTTGTCTAATATTTAAATTAGTTTGATGATCTGAAACATTTAAGTGTGACAAACATGCAAAAAAATAAGAAATCAGGAAGGGGGCAAACACTTTTTCACACAACTGTAT
>NW_022280097.1:1848744-1895367 GCF_004355925.1 Anarrhichthys ocellatus | reverse complement strand
TGGTTGATGCTATATATATATGTATAAGGGATCAAATTATAACATCCCAGCCCATAGCTACCAACCCACAGAGAGTTATTACTCAGCTCTGCAGATCTTTTTAGCTTTCATAGTTTTAGTTTTATGGCCCCAAACTTTACTGCTTCGGTTCAGCAGCAGCAGGGAGCTGTGATAAATCCACAGTGCACTACCGGCTTAGCACCAAACCGCAGACAGACATGGTTAGCAGCTAGCAGGTGAACATAGTGGAGCGTTTAGCTGCAAAAGAACCTGACATTTCCCCTCAGGAATAAGTGGAGACAGAAACACAGCAAAAACTGCAAGTATTGGACTTACAATTGCCGAATAGCTAAATGAATGCTAATGCTGCTCTAGTTCAGCAGCTGTAAACCGTAATTGAAAACTACCCACCAAAGTATTGCAGTAGGAGTATAGAAAAAGTCAGCGTGCAGCACATCAAGCTCCTCCTGGTTGATGCTGCCTGGTGTACGATGCATACTTGGTTTCTCTTATCCAGGGCTCCGGAGACTCTGCAGCCCCTAAACTGTGCATACTCCAACTCCCCTGGGTACTTAGCATTGGGAGAAGCTCCACCATGCATGAACAAACCAACAAAACAAAGAAGGAGTCCAGCTGACGGAGGTGCTGCTCTCAAGCAACTGATAACCACATTGCACCATATCAGAGTAATGCAAAGCCCTCAAATCTCTGCTTCTTCTCAGTGATGTCTGAGGTGGGGTTAGATGTGTCAGGGCTGATCAAGAGGAAGACAATGGAAGTCCAGAGACACTAACAGCTACCGAGAAACAGACCCAGAGAAAAACACAGTCCATCCCTGCCAGACTTGTATCTCTCCTCACGGTGTTCCAAGTCATTTTTCAATGTCATCCAAATTAGGTGCCAAGTCATGTCCTCAGACACTGACATACGATGCACACGTGCTACTTATCCTTTTTAATTTGGTGTATATTCTGACATTGTCACATAGTGAATCCAAATAGACTCGTCATTATCAGTTCTGACAGAGTAGCATCACTGTGCCCACAGTGACACCAACATTCATCATCTCTTGTATGTGCAACATTTACTGGCTCAACCACATTTGCACGAGGTAAAAAAAAAACTGTGGGGTGCTGTCGTTAAAAAAAAGAGGAAAAAATTCATATTTGTTTCTGCACTGATTTGGGCAAAAACCTGTCAGGCTCATCCACACAGCGATACGGCTGACTCATCAGTAGGAAGGAGCCAATTAAGAGGAGATGCAGAGATTATGTTAACGCAGTAAAGAGCATTAACTTCTTTACCAGGGAACATTTACTGGAGTTTTAACTTCCAGACCACATTAAGACCCAACTGCAGTCATAAATGACCTCTACAAGAAAGTGAAACGGTTCAGTAGTTTTCTGGAGTCTAACATTTTCAAAATAATTTAATTTAACGCCACCGCTGCTGTGGATTAATATCACAGCTGTGGTAGTCCTGGTGTTAATGGAAACCCATAGGGGACTCTAATGATAATGTAAACTTGAAAATGAAAATGTAATTCCCCAATAGCATTACAATTCTACACATATGTGTGCTATTTAAGTATAAAATTAAAATGCAATAATCCTTTATTTATTATTATTGATTATTGCATTTTCATATACACATCTGGGCGTGGATTTAAATGAAAAAGGAAAAGCTGTTCGACATTTCCCTGCTCTACAGCGGACAATATTCAAATGTTGATTCAAATTTGAAAATGAAAATGCAATGAAAACAATGTAGCCTGATTTTCTGTTTTTGAAAAATGAATATTTATATTGAATAATAAATGTATATTTAAAAATGAAAACAACACTTGACCTTTCATTTTCAACAACTTAACCTGCCGTACAGTGGACAATGTTTTTTGCACTTAAATTTGAAAATGTGAATTAAAGTTTGAACATTGTCGACTGTACAGCGTGGTACAACTTTAGAAATGAAGTGTCAAACAGCTTTTCTGTTTTCATTCTAATATGGTCATTGAACACCTATACAAGTATATACCATTTCAATAAAGTCCCCTTTGGGCTTCCATATTATTTGATATCATCTTAAATATGCTCCCTGCTACATTGTGGAAACAGACGGGATACTCAGTCTTACTGTACCTTCACAATCTCAATCTCAAAAACAAAAGCTCTTGCCTTTGGTCTGTTGTCATGGCAGCCATGAACATTTATCGACAGATCCAGCGAGATGCATCTTGTAAACTGCCATCCCAGCAATATTCTTATGCATGCCCTTCAGTCAGTGACACGTTGTTTCTCAGACACAAGAGTGCCAATGGCAACTTCTTTCTGCTGCTCCTCGACATCCTCGACATGTTAACGATGGAGATATTACTTTTTCTGCGCGGGCACATGATGCTGACAAGAGGAATTTAATTATGTGTGATGATTTATGCATGGTTACTCACCACATGAGGACACATTATTTGAGATCATTCTCCCCTGAACACTTTAACAAACCCGAAGAACAGGATGTAATCTGATTCTATGCAAGAGGATCAAACCAAATCACTCTAGACCACGCTACCACACCAACATCTACCATGGTGGCCCATTGTTTCCTTAAAATGACACTAAGATCAGTCAACCAGACCAGAAAGTAGATGGTCAGCTGTTTTAGTAAAGTGTTGACTTGGTAAAAACTAGGATAAAGGATGTCCCAGAGCACTGTCGCCACGCAAGACAAGAGAACAGCAATAACACAGAAGAAAGATAGATTACTGGACTCCTGACTTATGCTCAGACATATGCTACTAATGACAACTAATGAGTACTCTTGATGTATGTTGTATGTTTGAAAGACCAGAAACAAATGCTTTATTGTATATAGGCCGCCATCCATTCGAGCGTACCCAAAAGGTTCTGTCAGGGCGAGCGCACCCAAGGAGTGCTTGAGCGGACACCATCCCTTCATTTCTAGCGCCATCTGCTGGAACAGTGCGCATGTGTCGTATCCCACAGCTCAAGGCCGTGTCCCAGCCTTCACTCAGGAGTCTTGGCTCAGGCACAGCGTTACTCTGAGCTAAATACCAACGTGGACATGCTCACAATAACAACCATGCTGCTCTTTAGCATGTATAATGTTTGCCACGTTCACCATCTTACTTTAGTGTGTTAGCATGTAAACGTTTCTCAAATTCACGTTCTGGAGCGCAAACAAGGCAGAAGCAGACGGTGCTGAAGCAGTCGCTGCACATATGCAGGAATAAAGTGTTAATAGTGCGTGTTTTTTGTTTGTGTTAACTACTCTACACTGCCTTTTTTAGATGGTTCTGTCTTGTAAAAAAGATAATGCAACACAAGAGACTACCTGGTAAAAAAATAATCTAACAGAATCAATAAAATTCTGCTTATTTCCTACACTTCTTAAAGATGTCAGGATTAGGACTTTTACATGAAAACAGGAAGCAACATTGGAACTAAAGACATTTTACTGATGACTTTGCATCTGTATTCCATCTCGAGCAAAGAGAATACACCATTAATGCATTTTGGCACAAGCTATTTTATGGTTCATTTCTCCCTTTATATTTCTGCTTCGTGTCATCTCATCTGTTTCAAATCAATTTCTTTCTCCTTCTCAGCTATATTAAACATCAGCATGTTCTCACCCTTTCCTCACTATAGAGTAATATCAATTATATACGTACATATGTGTATGAAAAAGTAATTTCTTTGTGCACAGCGGTCATGATTGCTCGAGTGTCACCAGGGGCTAAACTACTGAGTCATTTCAACAAGCAAGCAATCATTTCCCCTTTCAAAGCAATATGAGCAGCTGAGTTGCCTAATGTTCCACCGTAATTACTATGACAACACTAAACATAACCTGTTATGCTTATGAGTGCATTCACTTCGATATATAATAGAGCAAATGTTAATTTCTCATACCTGTCTTCATAAGAGACTGAGGTGGCATTATATTAAATTCATATGTTAAATTATGGAGTTATTTTGGTTCCAAGATAATCAGTTCTGTCTCATTAACATACAGATTTATTCAGCAAGATGCTCCGACATCTAATCAAACCATCTCCTCTGCAGGGAGTCAGCCTGATGTTTTGTTCTCGAGGTGCTCGGCTGAATGTTCCCACAGACGGACGGACTGACACTGCACATCATGGTTGCCATGGTGTCAAGACATGAAAGGAGATGCTGACTAAAAAAAGGCAAAAACGCGCTGCAGGTGCTGTTGCAGGAGGCAGGTTTCGTCTGTAACATACACACCTCTTATCTGCCAGGTCTGTTTTATTGCCGACGAGCATGATGATGACATCATTTCCTCTCTCTGTTCTCACGTCCTCGATCCATTTCGACGTCTGCTGGAACGAGTTCACATCTGTCAAGGAGGAGAGACGAAGGGTAGCCAAATTAAAGATGCGGTTGAAGCAACTGTAGCAACATTCAATGCGCTGACACGTCTCCTGCTGCTACTGCTCTAAACAAATCTATTAACCTTTCATCACGATTTTTAAACACTGACATGCTTGGTGTTTTTATAACAGGCAGGAAATAATCTGTGGATACAAAATGTATCCAACAAGTTGTTTTACCTGCTGCTGCTAAGCTGCTGCTAAGATATTAATTCAAGAAACAAATCTCGCAAATCCTGATGTTAAGATATTAGCTGATGGATGATACTGGACGATAAATCCGTGCACAGCTCTGTAGCATGTTGAAGATCTTCATAAATCCCTTTGACCTTGCCAGGTCTATTGAGTATGCAGACTTGCTGACATGCAGACTTAGAGTCGTATTGTATTCTTGGACTGGGAAATTGATGAGACAGGCCCCACATCTTTTTCAGGGTGGAAAAAAAAAAAGAGCATGGTTTTGGAGGATGGTAACCCATAAGTTTTCCATAAAATCAGTAATAAAATTCACTACCTGAGGGCAGCCATATTACATCAAGTGTAATTTGCTTTTAAACGATTAAATAAAAGCCACAGACAGATTCGAGAGGGAATAAATGTCATTCTGTCACGGAAAATGATAATAATTCCTCACAATACTGGATATTACATGGTTTTACCTCTATGGATGAGCAAAGACCACCTTCTAAAAAGTACAGTTGAATAATTCTGTTTCACTTCCTTACTACTGTGAAGCAGAATATATTAGCAGGGCGATGTATTCAGGATAAACGGTTCTTTCCATAAGGCATTAATGTATAAAGTATAAACATCGAACCTTCTCCCTTTCAGCTTCTGCTTCTCCTCCTCCAAGAAGAACATAGGACATGTAGCTAAGAGCCTTTAAAGTGGCAAACTCTAAGATTGTCATTTATATAAATCTCTGTTATGATTGAGCCTATGGCCCACTAATGAAAGTACATTTTGCAGTATCTATGGCGACATTCCCAAGAAAGATGCTGGATTAAGTTACTGGTAATGCAAACATTTCCTACCGCTGCCGCTTCACAGTAAAAGCATTTCACCGGCGAAACACGAGTTGACTCTTATTACGGAGTCACAGGAAACGTGTCAAAAAAAGCATCTACAAAACAAGACACGGGCCATTTTCTGCATTCAGTTTGAAACGTTGCAGGGAGCAATTGAACATGAAGGAGCAGCCACAGTGAGCTGTTAGATGTGGATATCACATCTCCAACTTCTGAGCGAGGTAACCAACTACTTTCACTTTCACTGTTGGCAGGCTCGAGCCGTGTGCAGCATAAAATCACATCACGGTTGCTCATCACTTAGAATAATAGAAAAAGGCCAATTATTGCCCGACTTCTTAATTAAAACAATAGTTTGTTCTGCTGCCCCCAGTGTTGTTGGACCTGTCGTATTTAACTGCATTTGTTGTTACCACTTAATCAAGCAGGAATGAAATCTTAAGGATTGCCACCTTATTAAGAGGATTTGAGAAGGGGGAAGCAATAAGTCTCATCTCAATGTGCAGTGGATCCAACTTTTCTTTTGGGAAATATCAAAGAGATATTTGTCAAATCTGAGCCAGTGAAGGTTTTGGCCTTTGAGTAAGAGAAAGGTGAACTCTGGTTACCTGTGTTGACAGTAAAGCGGTAAACAAAAGATGTTATGATATTCAAATATGTCATAAGGGACACTGACTTGTAATGTCGTAGACCACCACAGCCACAGTGGAGTCCCGTATGTAACTGGGGATGAGGCTCCTGAAGCGCTCCTGTCCCGCTGTGTCCCAGAGCTGCAACCTCACCTGGGGTTCAGAGAGAGACAGCTGAGGAGACTGAGATTATTCAGATAGTCAGAGAGCCCCGAAACAGTCGGCTCCCTCCACACACACACACACACACACACACACACACACACACACACACACACAACATAATAATCGCACAAACAGATATGCGTCTGAGGGTACTCAGCGCGAGGTTCACACTCATTATTTATACGAGTGGACTCCTCGTGATGACACATCCAAGGTCGTACTGCTGTATGAAAAGATTCCTCGAGGTAAACAGACATGCAGACACACTGCATTCATCTACATATGGCGAGCAAGACAGAGGACATGCTGTTCATCAGTAAGCTCATGCATTATTGTAGAAACGAGCAGAAAAAAACCCGCTGCTGACACATTGTACAGCTGTAACTGAGGCTTCTTACCGTTCGATCCTCCAGGTACATGGTTTTCGACAGGAAGTCAATTCCAATTGTGGCCTTTAGGGAAAGAAGATATCCTTGGATCAGCATAAATGTAAATCCCTCCGAAAGCAAAGAACACCGTATTTACCGAGCAGCTGAATAATGCAAGTTAAAGATGCAAAAGGGAGACAAGAGGACAGATGACCGTAAGATCCACGGTTCATTACAGTCCTGATCACATAACATCGCCTCATGTAGGGTTGTAATGAACACCTCTAAACTGTAATGCAATCCAATACAACAGCACGACAAAAAATGGCACCATTTTAGTGGACTGTTGATTCAACTCTGAGATTACCTTCATCAAATGCAGTCTTTTTTCTTTTTAAAGGGGAGCAGGCTACAGCAGTGTTTCTCAAGCTTTTTTTCTGTAGACCCATGTTGTGTATTTTGGGCCAACTTGTCACCCGTAGTTTGAAACCAAAGAGCTTTATGGGCTCCGATGTTGTCATCGTCGAGCAGCTAATCTAATCGGAGTCGGAGTAATACTTTTTAAGTCAGTCACATAAAACAGTTGAAGATAAACAATCCACTTTTAAAAAAAATGGCGAACTGTCGCGACCCAAATCACAAGAGTCCTTATTTATAAATGGGAGAAGAGTGAATCACGTTACTGTTAATACTGACCTGTCACTTCCGCATCATCTTTTATGATCTTGAATAGGCAAAGCAGCCATTTGGAAGAGATGTACGTTTGATAAATCACACCTTAGTTTTATGCATGTGGTATTGAAAACACATGCACAGTTAACAGACTCTTAATTAAATGTTTTAAGTAGGCGACAATTATAAGAATTATACGGTCATTCAGGCTCCCTCTGCAGATATAAACGTTGAATAAAAGACTTTGGAGGAAATTCTGCACACGTTTTCTGCGACCCCAATAAAATCTCCTGCGGCCCGGCCCGCCTGTGGACCCCGACACAGTCTTTGGGAATGACGACCGTTTGTCAGCTATCAGTGTGGAAACATTCCACTTCAATAATCACAACAACTGTTTTGCTTCAGCAGGGTTTTCATACTCAAATGGGCTGCTTCAAATCACAGCTCGTATCCTCTCACATTACCCATTTATAACAATCTAATGATAACCCTTGTTGTGTCACGAGGCAGATGGCGCCGTGTGTTTCCTCTTCAAGGGATGTTTACTTTCCTCAGCCAAGCCCATGGCTCTCTGCTGTGCTGCCTGCCATGATATCATCGGGCGCTCCGGTGTCTACAAATCAAAACCTAGAGATTCAATGTTTAACTGCAGATCTGGGCTTGTTTGTACAACTACATTTTTTGATTTTTTTTTATGCCAGAACCGTTCAGTTTTTGACGTGTTGGAAAATCATCCCTACTCTATTAGAGTGTATGCGCCTTAAATATTTCGCAAAACAAAAGAGAAAGAAGGAATGATACTTGTAATGAAAGCTGGTTAAGGCAGATGTTATGCTGTGCATCCAGATGTTTGGTGTGTGAGAGTGTAGAGGGCTTGACGGTGTGCAGGACTGACCCAGGATCACGCAGCAGCCCCCAGCTGCACGTTTGTGTGACCCCGGCCAGCCAACTCCAGCACCGGCCAGCTGGAGCATGTGCTGCAGGTGGCCGATCGCTCTGATTGGCCGACGGGGAATCACCTGTCTGCCGAGGCCGCGGCTTCCTGCTCGTGTCGCACGGTCAGCTTTATTTTGCTCCATTATATTTGTGCTAAGATACATTTGCACCCATCTGTGATGTAAGCAGGTGGGAGGGACGTTTGTGTGTTGTCTGCGGTACCACCCACTCTGACAGAAGTGGGCATCAGCAGCTTGATCACGCACTCGTTTCCTTGGCGATGGCAGCTCAACAACAGTGGCCTAACTCAGAGAGTCTGGCACGAAGACAGGACGTCACTTATACTCTTCCTTTACACTCAGTCACACCAGGCACTGCTAGGCTGGACATAAACCGCCTCAAAGAATTAAGATCATTACTTGATACAAGATTATAGTCAGAGAGATAAAAAAATACTTGTTTGGCTGTATCATCGAAATTAAATCCGCTACTTATTCTGGCAGAATATGCTTAAAAACAATCACTGCCCATTAAAATAACTTTTTTAACTTAAAATTTGGGTCACTTGAATTGGAGTGACTTTATTGACACAATGGAGTTAAAAGCAGTTTTTCCTGCGGCATGACAGAGGTGCTGAAGGCTCTTTCTGGCCCCAGTTTTGAAAATAGAAGCAGTTATGCATGAACGCATTAGATCACCAGAAATTATTAATATTCCTTTTAAATTTTTAACTACCGCACATTGTCAGAAGACAGACCGTGGTTCCCTGGCTCATTGTGCCAGCGACCAGGGCAACGTCCTTTAACACATCTCAGGGATTTCCCTCACATTATATCCTAAATGTGTGTTTTTCTTACTTGAATATGGATATTATAAGATATTGGTCTTATGATAGGTTTTTCACAAGTGAAATCATCGTTTTATGAATTGATTTTGACATTAAGAGTCATGTGGTCCATCGCACAATAGAATTTAAGAGTAGAAATCCCACTGACGGTGATGGGAAAACATATTGAATCCACATAATGCAAACACCACTATGACCAAGTCAGGGTTTCTTACTAAAGCAACCATGTGTTATAAATAAATGTCTTCTCATTTTGTCACACCACAGAAAATATGTGTTATTTAAGGGATACTTTGCAGATGTTCAACCAGATTTGTATCACCAAGCTCTGGTCAAGCCTATCTAACAGTAGTGGCCCGGGGGAGAGGCGCTGGTGGCAATGAGCCCAGTGCATTATGGGTGTTGTAGTTTTTTGTTCTTTGTTAATAAACCTTTTTAGCAAAAGAGAATACCACAGCCCTTTTTCTCTGTTTTTCTCTTGTCATGTAGCACCACTTTCAAAAATATTTGCACCTTTTTTTTTTACAACATAGACAGCCTGGTTTCATCCAACGATCATCTTTCAGAGATGTGATGCTTTTCGTTGTTGATCATCATCGTAAAATGAAAAGCTTTGGCTTTGGGACTGTTGATCAGACGGAATAAAGTGAAACTGTCACCTTGAGCTCTGGTAAAATATGACGGGCACCTCTCCTCATTTTATACACAAAAATGAATACACAATTCATGAATCAATAAAGAAAATAATAGTTAGTCACAGCCCTAATTAAGACAATCAGAAAATATTCAAAGACAATTAATTATAGGTAGTTGTGACAATCCCACTATAGACCAATCCTGCAGGTAATGGTAGCAGGGTAGGTGTTACACTGGTTTGTATGCACATGAGGCAGCAAAGATGGAAATCACAGTAATGTGAGACATTTCCTCACAAATACCACTATGCTCAACCAGATGGAATCTGGCAATGGAAACATTACTGGACTGACACATGTGGAAGTGTACTCCACTTGTGATTTGGCCATGACATTAACTCTTAATGTGTTAACATTCACATTCAGAGAGAAATTGTAGTTTATTAGAACACTATTTATTTTGGTGAATTCTGAGAGGAAGTGTGACTAATGTGTTTCAGCAGTGAGCATGACACCGCAGTGATGGAGTAAGCCTCGAGTATAGTGAGGAGAAAGGATGTTTGGGACTTCTTTTCAGGCTTCAAGTACCATGTTTGTGTCCAGTAAGGCAGAGCATGGACCAATCAGCGTCCCTGTGAGGAGCTACTGGCAGCTAGGGGCGTGGCTTAGGCGTTTGCAAGACTGATTATGAGTAGATGTCTTTTTTTCTAGTTGTGGTATTTTTGCTTTTATTCAAGTAGAGAATCTGAACACTTCTTCCACCACTGCTGCTCCCACCAGGACTTTGACGGTCCTCCATCTGGCCTGGACTCTGTTAAGCCAATGAGTCACAGTGAGCATGCTGGCTATTTGCTCACAGCGCCGTGTTTGATGGCAGTTTGTGAGCACGCAAAATCAGATGAATTTGGAATTTACTTGCCAGCACAAGAGGGAATAGATCAGTCTATGATTAGGCCTTCTCCGTCAGACAGCAGGCTGTGTATATAATATATGAAGAACATCACAATTACAGCTTGATACATTTGTAACCACAGTAGAGTGAGTAGAGCCGGTGCAAATTCATAACTAGTCATTTTACTCATGTCACAAAGCATTATGGGTACGTTATTTTGAAATGAACCAATCCAGCAGAGAAGAACTCGTCACTCAGGCTACAATAGAGTTCAATACAGTTAGAGAAGACAACAGAGGATTAGCTCTACCAAAGGTCAAGCTGAGAAAAGCAGCAAAATCTCACATCTCAGAAGCTGAAACCAGAGAGAGTTTGTCATTTTCTGCTTGATGATTGACTTACACGATTAATTGCTGAAAATGTATTTTCTGTTTTTGATTAATCAATTATTTGACAAATTATTGCAGCTCCACAGATAATATAAATGTGGCTTAAAATAAGTTTCGATACTCTGTCTCTATTATCTAAAATGCATTATCTTTAAGCTGTTGCTGAAAAAAATCCTGTTTTGGGGGCAACGACTGATGATTTATTCAGCATTGTTTCCCTGAACAATAGACTAATTGCTTGGTCTAACGCCATGTAACGTCAGGAAATAGTGAAAAATACACCATCACACCAATTTGACGTCTTCAAAGTTCTTGTGTTTTCTGACAAATAGTCAGAAACCCAAACATGTTCAATTTACCATCACAGCAGACAATGAAAAGGAGCAGATCCTCACAATTGAGAAGCTGGAACCAATAGCCAACCAATAGTAAAACTGATGTAAGCAATTATGATTTTCACATCATTTCAGTTTGAAGCCGTTTACTCAAATAGAGTAACACATATTTGATACTATGTGGGAAAATCGTTTGTAAACTAAAAGATTTTTTTTAATTTTGTGAAATGAAAGATTTAAATTCTACATTCTACATTCACATTCTACATTTCTATTTAATGACCAATAAATCAGATTCTTCAGTTGCTACACTGAATATGCGAGCATTTGGGCCGAGCAGACAGATGCAGTCACAGCCCGGTGGCCAGGCCTGACTGACAGCTCCACCGCGGCTGACGACAGCGCTCTGCCTTTGGAGGGCTGCGAGCCCTTTAGCATGTGCCGCCAGGCAGAGAGGACGCCTGCCTCCGTCTCTCTCGGCTGGGTGGCTGCTTGATGCGAGTCTGCTGCTTTAGAGGCAGCAAATCTGGCTCGCCTCGCTTGTGTCCTCCTGCTGACTGAAGCCACTACCACGCTCGGTTTCATCTTCCTGATGGGCCCTCGCTCTCTAAATACACTGCTACTCTCACTTCAAAAAGGACTGGACTGGATGTGCTCGGATCTAAGAGCTGAACCTGCATGAAAACAATACAAAACGTGCGGTGATTTGGTATGCAGGGCCCGGAAACGCCAACGTCTCCTTCAGGCTCACAACATCTCTCCACCGTCACTGGGCAAATGTAACCCCACCCCTCCCCCCCCCCAACTCTGAGCAGCAGCATAAACACTCAAACTGAGCTAATGCACGCAGCATTTTAATTAATACTCAAAGGTCTCTGGAGTTAGAAAAATAAACTGTACGCCTTACCTGTCACTGAGCCGGGGAAGGAAAGAGAAGAGGCATTAAGAAGCAAACACACGCGCGCACGCGCGCGCACACACACACACACACACACACACACACACACACACACACACACACACACAGGAGAGAAGGTACACTTTTAGGTGACTGAGCTTTGGCTTTGATACATGGCTCCAAAGCAGGGGTTGTGGCACCCATAATAAAATCATTAATCCACTATTTGGAAATAAATGTAAAATAAAAAGAAGGCGGAGAATGGAGAGACTGGTTTTGTAGACGAAGGGTTAAAGCACTGGATTCAAATGGCTTTGTTTTTACATAGAAATACAAAGCAACTGATTTCCATATTCCTCCCTGGCTGCTGCTCCTTGTGGTGCACAGACTATTACAATAGAGCGGGGCAGAGACTGGCACTAACCAGCATATAGGGACATTATTAAATAAGCAGATGCTATCTGCCGGGCATCTGTCCGCCTAGCGCTCTGTCTGGCCTGCCCACTTTAAAATGGCCGGATGCTCAGCGCCGACTTTGACGGCTGTCAGATTGCACAGCGCTTAATTTATCAAGATGCATCGATGTTGGGAGTTACAGCGGCGGCCTTGGGACCGAGGCAGACAGCAGGCAACAGCACACGCCCGCATTCACTGCAGGTAGTGGTACTTAGGAGTGTGCTGCTCTTTGAAAATGATCCTGTCATATTTACTACCCATGCATTGTAGGCCGTACTTCTAGATATCAATCTCACTACAGTCATAACACATAAGACACGCAGAAGACTGCATCTACTCCCTCTAACCCCACGACTCCATCCCGACCTTCTGAGCCTTAGTTGTGTCAAAGAATATTACATGACGTTTAATATTAACAGATTTTGTCACTCCTATTATTACTGTTTGTCTTACTTCTATTTGGAGGATAATCAGGCTCGAACCTTTGGAACTACAGTTTAATCTTTTGGGGAATACCAACAGGAAGTGCACTGTTGCCATGGATTCAGAGAGTTACGCTGCAGGCCTCAACTTTTCAGCCTTTGTTCGTTTACATTTTGGCACCACTAAAAGTGTGCCGAATCATCAACGAACAGATCCTGTTGGATGTACAGAAAGCTATCACTGGTTTACTTAGATTCTGAAGAAAACTAAAAAACGTGATGATTCTCAGGTTCTGAAGTTATGAGGAGTGTTTTTTCTCCTCATGATTTCTAAGTCATTTATTGACGTTTATTGGATGTAACGGTATCCTAGGAAACGGTAAGTTACACTGAAGTTTAAATATGTGTATTGTGTGTCTGTGTGTTTAGATTTGTGATATGACTCTGAGACACCGAGGTAATAACAGACTTTAAAATGTACAGTAGAGGCATCTTTCCATTCTACCAGCAGCAGAATGAATGAACAGATTAATTTCTTCTCTCACCGTAGAGACACTGATGAGGTAAGATGTTGGGTAAACAGCTGTGATAATAACTCTGTTTCCCAGCCTTTGAGTCCGCAACCAACTTTGCCCAAATATAAGCCTGTTCCATAGCAATTTGTGACAAAGAGATGTTCAAAGAAACGACAACGCATGATGAAGATTCAGCAGCTTAACAACACAAAGACACGAGCCCGAACCGTCCGTGTGAAATGTCGGGCTCTGTGTCTTTCATGACTTACGAGTGTGGAAATATAAGAGGATACAGCTGCAACTGTGAAAGCACAGCATCACACAGCTAACACAGACAACTTAATCCACACGCAATGAGCCGCTCAAATCTCATTACAGCGCAGCACAGTACTCGTGCACACACTGAAGAATAGAGACATGTTGGCTTTTTGTTTTCCTTTTTTGGGGGTTAGCAGGATGCATTAGTAAGACCAAACAGGTCTTTGTAGCAACAACGATAATATAGTACTTATAACAAGCTGAACAATATATTCAACCATGTTCTAGCTCTTCATGCTGTGCATCTGTCTCAAAGTGCAGATGTGGCATTTTGGGAAATATGCCAACTTGCAAACGGGCACAGTTAGATGAGAGTATCAATACCTCTCTCTTATCCGTCTGTTAAATGTGAAGCTACCGCCAGCAGCTGGTTAGCTTAGCATGGCTTAACACTAAGACAGCTAGCTCTGTCAAAAGGTAACAAAATCCACCAACTACCTTCTGGAAATAAGCATACTTCCCAAATTTCCCTATTCATTTGATAAACTTTCATACCTGGAGATAAAGAGTAAGTCTTATTTATACTGAAGGGGACAAGAAAGTCAAATTAGAGGGAGCAGTGAGGAAAAACCGAGACAATCTACAGAGACCACTGTAGTTGATTTAGAGGCAGCGCCAGATTAACGCTTGGGCTGGAGAGATTGAAGCCGCGCGTCTCGAGCTTTACAAGGACCAAGAGGCTGCAGAACGTTATTAACTCGACTGGCCTGAAAGCAAGCCTGCTGGCCAATTCCATGACTGATTGAAATGTCTTTTCAAACTCACAGCTGTTATTAAATGAGGGCAACTACTCCTCAAATTAAAACTGTACAGTCGGAGAAGATGAGGAGGTTCAGGTTTTGGGTAACAAAAGTATTCACGTTATTTCTTACTCGAAGCAAAACTTACCTCTTCTGCACGTTCAGCGCTCTCATATACTGATGGTATTTATGATTGTTCATACAATGCACAGGCTCATAACACTGTACATTCCCTCATAAAAGAGCCAGAGTGAGCTGAGAGACGCAAACACGCACTCTCTAAACTATATGAGAAGGAGGGCAGAGGAGCTTGGTGAGATTTATTTTTAATTCCTTTTTTATTACAATACAAGTAGATACTTACAAAGCAATAAAACTACCGGTTTTTGTCTGCAGACGCTTGCAAAGACCTCTGCAAGTGCCGCGGCTGCAAAAGCAGTATTCTGTTTTAGGATGACGGGTCAGATTAGGCTGCTTTAGATAGAACAGGGTTGGAAATAGTGATGCTTGAGGGCCCTGGTGTTCAGTTCAAAGGTGTCTGCTTTACGTAACAGTCATGTTGGCTACTTACTTCCTAGTTTTCACACACACACACACAAGAAAGGCTATTCCTGATAAATCTACATCCCTGATTGTCATGCATTTGATCGATGTAAAACTACGTTTCACTGTGACAGGAAAGACGATCAATGGCACAAAATTGATTATTAGAGACAAAATATGTCCTCTGTGCAGCACCTACCTGGTACGTGTTGTCAAAGCTGTCATACATGAACCGTGTGATCAGGGACGTCTTTCCAACTGCAAGAGAAGAGAAGGACAGGATGCGTTAAACGAGAAGACGAGGCTCAATCTTCCTCTGCGCAGACGCTCCATAAAGGTAACAGCGGGATTTGGTGGTTATGGTTACAGCCATGGCTGTCACTGCTGGAGCAACGAGGAACACTCATTTTTACTGAACGAAAAGTCAACTACCTTTTTCCTACAACAGGTTTTGCTAACATTTATCTGCAAGGCACTAAAGCCAACATACTGATTATTTGAGTACACTTTCTGGAGCGATGGGGCTCTACATGAACATTTGTGTTAATGTAGTCCCGATGACAGATTTCTGTCCTTGCTTCTCACAGGCTTGATGTGGGCGGGGCTGAGTTATCAAAATGTGTTGAGTCGGTTTCCAGGCCTCTGTCAATCAAATGTGATTAAATCACACCCACACAGTCCCGATGAAGTAAATCAAATAATACAAATAATACCCAACAAGTAATTTTTTGTCCGCATTATTTTTATTTTTTTTGAAAGACCAATCCTGCTCATTTGTGCCTTTTAGTTTTACAAGAACAATACTGTGCAGTGCAGTTAACCATCTGTTGCAAACGCTACAGTTTTTAAACAGTGTTGCTTCCCCTGATCAATATCTTCACATTGCAGATAATAACTTGGACTGGACAATCTCCAACCGATCACAGAATTATTCTCGCATTAATTTGAAGCAACATTGGCAATATCATCAATATCAAAGGTGAAGCTAAAGGGACAACTGATTCATTGGCTCCTTAATGCCTGTTTAGGAACGTCCATTTTGGACAAGCTGTGACAGCGGATCCACAAGAAGGAGGAGCACCACCAGTATTATAACAGTGTTCCTAAATGTACACAACTCACAGATCTGATGCTTTGCTCTGTGGAAAAAAAATACCACTGCCAAGAAACATGATGGAGGTTTGTTGATGTACGTGACTGACAGATGACTGGCAGATTTCACATCAATTCATTAAATAATTAATCATCTTCGGACCATAAGGCATATTATACCAGAATTAATCACTTCTAGAAAAGAAGGCCGGTGAGAGGTGGTTGACTCGTTGATAGATGGCGTACATGGTTTTCAGATTTGACATCCTTGTTAATGAGGAGGAAGGCAGCGGGAATCAATCCCATCCTCTTCTTATATCCATTTAGCAGCAGTGCAGATGGGTATCTTAAACCTCTGTAACTCCAGTGGAACACATCCAGAGTGCTCCAGGTAAGTCTCAGCGTTCTGTAAACACTGGCCGGACCACCATACAGTTTACATTTCATCTGCATGTACCCCCCCAGTGCAAAGTGCAACATTTGTTTGTGCGGTTTCCATTCCTGGGTCGTTATTTAACATTTGTGAAATTTCAATTCATTATTCATGTGAGAGAAATGCACTGTGACTGAGTCCCTCAAAAATGTGTGAGCGCGGGCGCCCTCGGTAAATATAATCGGTCTTTAATTCACAGTTCATCAAGCTACAATTGTTTACAGAAAGAGTTTTAATCAGGCAGACTAATTACATGTGTCTGCGCCCTCACTTGGTTTCCATATCTGCGAGGCAGGATCTGATGCGCAGCTACTGATTATGCTAATGATCTCATGCTAATTCATCAATACATCATCTGGCTCACTTAGCTCCAGAGATGTCCTACTTTAGGCAGATACCAGCTAACTCATCAAGTTCTACTAACTCAGTCACGGCTTGTCTAGTGATCTGCAATTTTCGTGTGCATGGAGCTGTACTTTAAATAGTATGAAGGAGGGTGTCTTTGTCTAAACACCAAAACCAAAAAATACAAGAGCAAAAGTGTAAGGAATGTTTGTCTGCTCTAATGTCTCACGCAAGCATGCCTGGCTAACTAGTAACGCACAGTGACATAGCGATACTTCCAAGACCAAGGGTTAGCATATCATTAGCTAACTACATTATTATGTGGGGTTACAGGTTACGTTAAACCCCTATTCATGATTAACATAACCACTAATGTCCTTCTAAACACTAGTTTTGGACTGCAGCAAGGAGCCAGCACTATAAACCGAGAGAGAGTGATGAAGTTACACCATTGCTCGGGCGAGAGGGAGTTTCCCCATTGGCTGGTGCTCTTTCAAAATGAATAGTTTACTTTAGTTGACAAGTTTCTAAACCCCCTGATTTCAATGTGGTAAAATTACTTTTACATGGAGAGGTCGTCTAGCAGCCTCAGTTTGACATTTTTGTGGGTTAATTGTAGGAGGCAGTTAATTCCACTCCGTAGCACCAGCATAGATAAAAGAAACCTTACCCATCATGTTGCCCTTAAGTGCATATTTAAGGCCTTTTTTTACTGCAGGGTGGAAACTAGCTGGAAACCTTTGAAAGCCGAGTCTGTAAATTGTACGTCTTTTGAGTTGGACAGTTACTTGGACACATTTTGAAGACATTATCTCGGTGCCATGTAAACTGTAAGAGGCACTTATTACTTTTTGACACGTAATCAGTGATGAAGACCATCAATAGTTGCAGCCCTATGCATTGCAATACAATAATCACTTTACAGTATGTTACAATATTTTTCACCCTGAATGTTTGTCACAGCGTGCCTTCACATCAGTGGTCATGACAGAATATAGAGTCGGATCCAACGTCCTTGTTGCCGACTCATCCTTCTCGACCCACTGGGCGACATGACACAGCGCTCTCTGTGCCTCTCGCTCCCCGCTGAAAGCTTCACATCTCAGATACAGACGGCAGTCCTTATTTCTTGCTCAAAGTCAAGCAGTATCTGGGAGAGTGCGCTTTGAACAAAATCTGAACACACACCATAATTCCTTCCCCAGAAAAAAGGGGGACAAGCACACTTTGATTTCTCCTGGATGTATGTATAAAACAGTGTAATGATGCACACTGAAGGACATAACCGAGATGTTACACCGCAGCGCTACAGGGACACATTAACACGGCCTTAATGTCCCCATCCAACCTGCGGAATTGTCCTGATCTTAAAAGGCTGAACTGAGTGTGGCATTCAGTTTTTTGTCAGTATCTCCATAACTCCAGGTCTGTTTGTGTGAATTTAATTACTGGGGCGGTAGCAGGAAGCTTAGTTACGCTCGTGGCTGCAATAATTTAGTAAATTTTCCGTTCGGCTGAAAAGAAGTGACTAACAAGGCAGATTTTTGATTACATTTTGGAATTAGCTCTGCATTTCTGAACATTTCCTCCACCATAAGCTTTTCATCTGCTTCGCCGTTAACACTTAACACTATTCTAGAGATTATGATGGGATCCAAATGATTAGTAGCTTTAGTCAGACATAAAAGTAAAATCAGAGGCAGAGGCAGAGATAACATGGCAGAGAGCTCTTTTCATTCAGGTCGTAACAGAGGTATGTTCTCACAGGGCGAGAGGTTTACACAAAGAATGTACTTTAATCAGCGTAAAAGCTCAGCGCGTACTTCACCACAAATATCAAAAAGTTAGACAGCAAAGGTCGACTAGTTTGATATTAAACTACATAATGGTATGTATTCCCTTGGGTGTAAGAGGAATTGTGCAACAGTTATTGATAGCACTCATTGGAAGGTTTCCAGGCCGTCTGTGCAAATGTCTCATCTTGACATTTAGGCTATTCAATGTAGCTTTTTCTTCGGTGTCTGACACAAATTGATTACCGTCAAACTCTAATTAAAGTGTACCTTAATGACAGGAGAAAGCTGTCCACCGTGTCCACATCATGTCCTGTCGATAGCGGCCTAATTCACCCGAACCGCCTCCATGTGGCAGTAATGTTAATAAAGACCCAGTGGGCTTGTCTTAAGACGTCTCATTCAAGTCCTGATCGGCTACTGGGCTCAAAGGGGGGTCTCAAAATTCTTCTTGTTTTACCTTAACTAATGGAGGGACAGGACGCTGCATGGCGTGCTGTGATGTCTTGATAACGTCCCGAATAAGAGCCCTGCCCTTTTAACGACATGATCCCTTTTCAATTTAATTTGCTTCTGCTGCAAGCCTACATTAAAGTGTTTCAGAACAACACATGGCTTTACTCAAATGGCTGTGGTCATTTTATATGAAGAGTTATTTTTTTTATGTCTTGTAGCTGCAGTAGGGGTTAGACGGGATGAATTCAGGAGGTTACATAAGGTGTTTAAAGCGTTGTATGTGAACTCGACGACACCAGTTTCTATTTAGACTTGCAGTTAGATGATCCACATGCTGGCATAGACATGGACAGCACCATCTGATGGGACTGTTTGTGGTTTAAGTAGATGTGGTTGCATTGGAAATGATGATTTTGTTGACTGCCCCATCATAGAACATCTTCAACATGGTTCAAGCGATTTTCTCCAGTGATGTAGTGCTGCACAGATCGTATCGTGTTGAGATAACATTTTAAAAAAGAATGGCTAAAATCAACGTAAGGCAGTCAGAGATGTCCTGGCCTTGATTCTCTCGAGCTCCGAAAACAGCCACAATGTAACTGTAAGGCAGGGCTTGTCCCAATAACTACTTTTGTTAGCTGACACATTGTCCCAGAAATACATTGCAATAAAACTATGTCATTGTCATTTTAAGACCATTACATGCCACTGATATGATGATAATATGAAAACATAATAATGCAATCACAGCCTTTCAAAGCAGTTTACAATAACACCCACTACTTTGATTGGCTCATGTGGAACAAGACCATCCACTTTACTTCTTCTCTTTTTTCTTAACGCGCAGCAGTTTCTGGCAATTGATGGTTCTGGCGGCAGCGGGGAGTCAGGCGGAGGGACGCGGGGTAAGCTAGCTAGCTAACGCTAATTCTTATCTCATTTGTGGCCTGATAAACAGAACATAGTACATCCATGTACTGTACGCACTTCACCGTAAGACACAGATGATGACATCAGACAATAAGCCAACGTGAGGACATTATTATATTATTAGTATCAATGGATGTTGAATTGCTTGTTAGAGGCTTTGTTAAGCTAGCTTGCTAGCTTAGTTAAGATTTAGTTGGATAAAAATGACTTATCTAATTGTAATACTAAGCAATTAGTTAGCTTAATTTGCCCCACATGTGTAATCAATGTCACAAATAATGATTTGACTGAAACAAACAGGACAATAAAGGTAAAAAGCCCCCCCAAAAAGTCAGTTGTTACTCTCATTGGACATTGCTGTTCTACATAAACCAATGATCTACCTGGGCATTCCCGTCATGATCCTCACCACGGCTGCAATTAAACCAGACTCTTTCAAAGAGCAATGATCTTTTCATTCTAAAAACAAAATGCAGGCATTGGAATGAGAAAATATTAAAAATATCCTAAACAAATACCAAACAAACAACGAAAACACAAAATTAAATGTACTCTCGGGCTCTGTAATCAAAAATGTACAATGTCTGCGCAATGCTGAAGTCTCAATAACAATGTTAGGGCAAACCCTGCAGTTTATTCAAGCATCATGGTGGCTGAAGTGTTGGGAACATTCTTATGTACACAAACATGTATTTAAACACAACGGGCCAGGAATGAGGAGGTTAGCAAAAATGATCAAGGTCATGTCCATATATCATGTGATAGGATGATAACATAATAATTGTGACACACCTGTAAAATGCCCTCATCTTTTAATCATCCTTTATAACACAGGTTGTCAAATATTTGTGGTCTTAAGCCTAAAGGCCTGGATACACAAAATCAATTCATTCCAATGAATTGACTGCGATCAGAGGATTCGCTCACGGTGGCGAGATTAATCTGTGCAAATGTTCTGAGTAGCGTTTGATGAATTTTGACGAACAAATTTGTCTGACAGCAATCAGCAGTCTTTGCAGTGCTGACATTGGAGGGGACAGAGAGCCCAATTCTGCTCACTGACCGTTAGCACGCTAGTTAGCTTGAAGAGCTTAATTTTCTCTCATCCGTCAATTCTCACTTAACTATAGAAATACAGTTTACTGACTGTTAATTGAAAACAGTTCATATTATTTAGACCCTTAATGCACATATCTCTACATACACAGTGCAAGAATTCAACATGGAACAACCCATCACACTGAACCTGTTGATTATACATCCAAACCAAGTAAAGTATCAGTTATGTAGTCGCTCTGCAGACAGCTTAATAAATAGTAACACCGATAGGGGATTCCTGCGAGGTGGGTTCCCAATTACAGCCTTGGTTTTAATGAAGTCTCTCGTTGGCGTGATGCTTCAAAGGCTTTGTGGAGTGAGTTAGCAACATGAGGGCCAATTAGCAGAGAGGACCGAGCACCTGCTGCTGCACAACCTGCACTTTCGACAGCAGGGCTCTGCTGAGCACAGTCAGCAGACGCCTCATCAAGACGCCTCTTAAGAGCTCAAAATGCTATTTTACGGCACGTTAAAGGTCCAACACAGTTGGGCTCACATTAGGCCCTGCCGTTTGTGAGCTATGCAACCATAAAGCGAGTTAGTTAAGGATTCTGTCACCTCTGCACCCAAACAATCAGTGGCTTAAACACAAACAATATCACAAGAACTGTAGATAATTAGGTAATGAATGTTTGTGATTGAAAAACAGAAACACATTTTAATGACAAGACTTCAGTCTTTTACAACATTATTAGAGCATTTATATAGTGCTTATGTGTGCAAATGTGTTTTTAAAAGAAGATATATCATAGAAATTTTTAATTAGTAGAAAACATATTATAGCTGATGCTGTAAATACAGTATTCATAAATGATATCGTCCTTGCTATTAATCCATGGACCACACACACACACACACACACACACATACAATAAATAAACTGCCAACTCCACTTCTTACTGAGCTCTCTAAAGTTAAAAGATGTACTAAGTTGTCCATCCAGTTCTGAAGCTGTGTGCCAAGCAGCCAGGTAAACCCACTGCTGGTCATTTGGCGGCAGGCATCACGGAATACCCTTGAGGACTTGGCAGCCAATCAGAGCATGGCAGTGCTTTCTGCATGGGCCCAGACTCCCACTCACGAGGAGATAGATAAAAATAAAGCAGTACGTGTCATGCCTTGCCTTCGCACGACACCGGGATGAGAGCCGGGCACGCCGGGGAGAGGCAGATATCTAATATTTATCAATGAGTGACGGAACAGAGAAAAATAAGAAGTTATTTATGATCGTCCCCGTCGAGGTAAGGAGAGCACAGAGACCTGGAGAAGATACAGAACCATGGGCGAGATATTCTGGACTCGTACTTGTTTATTCATAGTCACAGCAGCTGGCATGCAGAACCCAACAGGAGAAAGCCAAACAGCAGATGGCCTCCAAATGAATTTTGAGTTAACGAATTACACGTGCATTAACAAATCAAAAACTGCCAAAAAATCTTTCTGCACTGAAACTTTCTAGTTTCAATGTTAATTTGAACCTGACAATCACAACTGTACAGGGATGTTGCACAAAACTAACAAAACAAAACTAACTGCCTGCATCGGAGTTTCATCACTTCAGCAAAATACTGTGTTAGAAAAAAAATCTACTCTGGTTGACATACATTTCAGGGTCGGCTGCCTTGCTCAAGGGGTACTCCACAGACAGAATAAGCATCATGGCATAGTTAACTTCACCTAAAGGCATGCCCCTCCTTTGAAGATGTTTAATTCAACAACAAAAGGTCACACGATGTCCCACAAACAAGACTCAAAATCAAGATCTTGCATATTTCATACTAGCCAACCCCAAACTGAGTGACAATGAGCTCTCTGGAAGCAAACACATAACCGGTTAGAATAAGTTGCAGCTGTCAGGGTATAGATATAGACAATGCAGAATTACACAGCTTAGCTCTCTCCTGCATGGTCATACATGAGTTAATCTGCTACCATGTTAGCTACACTTAAATGAGTCAGTAAAAGTAATTGAATCATCTGTATCTATGTTGCAGCATATACAGTACAACCACGGTTTCAAATGCTTTTCAGCATATTTTGTGTCAAATGAGTGAAACACACAGGTGTTTCCACTTAAGTGTAATTAGACTGTGTGGGCGTGTGCACACCGTGCTTGATTGGCCCCGTTAGGGCAGGACCACCTCTGTTATTCTCGTTAATATAGAACATTTGTTAGTGTCACGCTACTTCCAGCATAGCTCCGCCCACCCCCAACTTTAGGAGAGGTCTAATCAGACAGAATTGGAAACACCTGGTTGAGCGTACCAGGCAGGTTTATATGTCTGTTTACAAGATAGAATTACCTTTATTAAATTTAACATGAAAATAGTCTCTGACTATGTGCCTAGTTGTGTGAAAGCCAGTTTTAGCCTAGACAGTGGTCTCAACTTAAAATCACCAAAATAATATTTACTTGGAGATAGCAACTCTTATCACATGGATGCAACAAACCTTTTTAGCGGCAGAGCTAATACAAAGATAGAAGTGCCATTTATTTTAGCCATGCAGGCGGCATTGCTCTTCAGGGATGGCGATGCCGGTCAGTCTGTCGGTCGGTTCACCGCTTTGGTCCAGATTAAAATATCTCAAGAACTGCTGGAGGGATTGCCATGAAGTTGTGTACAGACGTTCAGGGTCCCTAATGATGAATCTTAACAACTTTGGTGATACCCTGACTTTGTGACATTTGTGGGTTTTAGAAAAATGTCTCAACAACTGTTGGATGGATTGCAAGGAGATTTTGTACACATATCTATGCCCCCCTCAGGATGAAGCGTAATAACTTATCCCCGGACTGTTCGTCCAGCATCAGCGCCAATTTGTACGAAACATGAGAATCAATCAGCAACGAAAGTAGACACAGTATGTAGTTATTGTGGTCTTATTACAAATCTGAGCAGCTTTCATTGCCTTTACAACGCATGTCACTGCACCTGCGGAAAATTTGCAATAGGAACTCTCCACACGACCGTCCATTTACCAATACCTCTGAATAATGGATGAACATGCTTTCGAACTCAACAGAGTCTCCTGTGGACACATCCTGTAAAGCTCTCAGAAAGCCATTTCAGCCCTGATGCCGTCTAATGAGGCATTTCATGTTACTAAAAGCAATAACAACACACACACACACACACACACAAATACATACAGTACACAGTAAGAGCACAATGACATATCCACCAAGGTGTGACACCAGTTCTGAAATATATGACTCTCTGTGGTGTTTGCGATTGCCTTGGGAAAGGAGATAGAAGTCATATGTCTACTGTTTGAGGCCAGGGGGCTTGAGACAGACCGACTTGACGTTTTAATGTTTAAATTAGATTCCATTCTCACCAGGCGGAGGGCGGCTGGAGAAATGGAGACAGCATCCTCTCAGAGAAAGAGGACACTGCTTTCATTTGCAGTCTTCCATGCGTACAGTATGTTGCACTACTTCTGATGTGTTCTCAGTGCCGAGTACAAAAGTGGGATTAAGAAAGCTCATTTATAAAGCTGACTGCATGCATGGAGTGCCTTTGAGTAAATCTCATTACAGAAATGACATACAGGTGTTGAAAGTGAATACGTATTACTTCTTATACAATCAAGATCATTTTAATGCCTTAATGAAACATCCTCTCTTCCCCTTATCACAGTCCTTGTAGGCTTTCAGAGAGGACATCTCAATCTGCACATCTATACTTAGTATGTTTACCTACGGATTTATGACCTACTCATTGTCATTTCTTTTTGCTTTCTATTATCAAGCTGTTGTTCTACATCACCTTCTACAACACCTCTTAATTAGACTATATATTAGAATAAACTAAATTACCGTCATTCATTCATTTGAATGAAAACCTGTAGAATTCTCCAGTATGGACCAGACATCATATTCAAGGCTCAGACTCTTTCTATATTATATGGCAGAGCACTAAATAATGCATAAATCTATTTGGTGCACAAATAATTAAGTCCATTCTGCTAATTGAACGCTGATTAATGCGACAACATGCTCAACACGAGTATATTCTCAATGACTCACATGGAAACGTGACATTTTTTTCCAGCAACACACGTACAAGCTGCATGTATGGGACATTAATGAATAATGCAGTTTGCAACACATAGAATAGAGAGCTGCTCAAGCATGATATGGCCCCTTTAAATATTGTAGACACTAAGTATAAGAAGTCTCAGAATATTCCACAAAAAAAAAAAAGAATACAGTATAGCCCGAAGAGACAACTAAATTAGACTTGCAGTGTGGTATAGGATGATTAATTAAAACCCAAAGTACCCTGTAGCCATGTCTGGGAGTGGGAGTAAACTGTCTACAGTCCTCATGACAAAATGACTGAGAGCTCTCATCTGACTGCTAAAGTTGCTGGTATTTTGTTCAGTGCCAAACACTGTGTTTAGCATACTGTGATAAAGTAAACCAACTGTAATAATCTAAACTCTTTATGGACTGTAAATTACATATAATTTCATTATCAAGGTGTCCATAAGACAATTTCCTTTGATGTTTAGGGAACAACAAGAGGGAGCAGAGGGATACGTTGGGTTAATATTGACCAAAGTTCAGTCGTGGTAACAATGAGGTTAGATTTAGTCTTTATCCTTTGGTGTGGTTGTGATGAGGTCTTTAACTCTCTGAGGCATCTAATCAATGTATCACTCGAATAATTTCTGCTTAATTGATTTGTAAATCAAGCTGGTTTGAACCGGTATTGACTGCGCCAGTGAATGGTGAGAATGAGTCCATGTGTCGACCGGTGAGGCCTTTAATCTTCTCGTAGGAGTACTAAACAACACGGTCATTGACCCATTGACTGACGTTAATTGCACTAAGCCATTTTTTAACACTAGGAGGCTAAAAGATATATATTTTTGAAAGACTGCAACAGAACCTTTAGTCCTTTAAGTTCTCCAATAGAAAGGCACCATCCCAATAGTGTTTCCAAAACATGTTTTTCTGACCCTGGCAAGTAGCCAGAGCCGACAAATAAATCGAGTGCATTGTGAAAACAGCAGTGGGTCAGCCTGGCATGGCCTCGGCTTTTGCTTGCATGCACCACATACAGTAGGCCTGAAGAATTATTATCAGCTAATTCTAAATCAAAAACCAACTTCATGAAATGATGGTCACACAGGATCTGGCTTCTTGAATAAAACACGAGTCGGGCACCACATTAAAAGGCACAGTCAGTGCTCCACATGTTAACTAAAGAGTCCAAGAGGCTACAGAACTGAGCTGGACCTGCTACCCTCACTCTCAAACTGCCATTCAGACAGTCTGACAGCAAATACATGTTATTGGTGCTCTTAAAGGTTTGTTCACACATGTGTATATCATTGCTACTCTTCTTATTATGACCAGTTGAGAAAAAGAAAATGTACAAGTCAATGAATTCAATAAGTATCCCTGTAATTTCTATGGTCAAAATGATAGATTGTGACCTAATCGAAGAAGTACGTATGTGCAACATACTTGCTCATTGGCATGGAACCAGAGGCCTATAACAAAATAGAGTTTTAATATTCAGTTTGAGCAGTCTCGACAGGCCCAGCATAGAAATGCTGACTCAAGGCTGAGCTGACACGCTATGAAACTGTAGCTTGTTTACCTTCAGATCTTTGTTCCAAGGTAGAAACAAAACAAGCATTGCATTGTGCTTGGGATCAAGGCTTGCCTTTGCTCCAAGGCTAAACTATCCCACAGCTACAGGAATGTGTGGGACAAAGTACCTCGTCTAAACAGGCACCGGCTTCTAAAGAACCGTTCGGGTTCCAGGAAGAACAAACTAGTCAAGAAGATCAAAACAGGCCCGGGAGAGGCCTTCCTGTCCAACAGAGGATCCTCAGCATAAAGGGAAGTGTAAAGACAGAAATACATCCGATTAAAAATAACAAAAACTGATGTGATGTGATCTGAATACACTGACATCATAAGTGGTCCTACATTGCTGCAGCCAGAATGCATCTCTGCAAGTCGGCTGGTAGAGATTCATCCCTTTGTCCACCGAGTGAGATGAAACACTCCCTACTATGTTAAACTAGCGTGATGAATGTTCAGCCCCCCCCCCCCCCGGTCCATAAATCCACGCAGGAGCTTCTGCATGGTGCTCCCGCCAGCACCTCAATGAGACAATATATTGTTACGGTCACATCTACGGCACTGAACAGTGCAGATTCAAAACATTAACTCATGTCACTTCTTAAAATGGCAGAACCCATCAATAAATAAAAGCACTAAAGGCTTGAGCAGCCTCCGTGATGGGGGCTCATCTGGGGAGCTGGGGAAAGGGTAAACACTGACGGAGACCTGCTGAACTCAGTGAAGTGTCACATCCCATGCTGGGTAAATGACAGCCTTCCTGAACAGCGGGGATTGTATTCACAGAGCCGTTCTGTTTGAGCGACTGGGATTATGTTTAAATGGTATTCTCCGTCTCTCTCCTTCGACAGAGCTCACATTAAGCAAGGGAGCCCAATCTATCTCTAAGACACACAATTTAGAGGGAATGGTCTGCAAGTAGTCTCTCCAGCTGAATGATGCGAGGTACTTTAAAAGTTCCTGAATCTGTTCCTGAAGTTTTGCTCTTACGTTTATTCTAAGAAAGCAGGGTACGTTTTTGAGAACTGTGTCATCAGATATTGCTTCCCAAATCTTTTCGCCAGAATCACAACAGATTCAGACAGTGTCTCTACATCACTGCATGGGCAGCAGTCCTGCTTTATTCTGGGCAGAGTGTATAAGTGAGGCTCTGCTCTCCCATGGGCCTTTGGGAACCCGCCCACTCAGCTGTGCAGCATACCGTATGTATAACGCTACCGTCGCTCTGCTTGGTATTCCTTGGCTGCAGACCAGCTCCTGCAAGACTGAAAGCACCTCTTAATAAGTCGGAAAATGTTACTTTATTTAAGAAACATTAAAAAAAAAAATACTACAGTCATCAATATTATTTTTAAACCTCTCGATTTGTCTAAACATCTCAAGGGATGTGCAATACATGCAGTGTGGAATGTGTAGCAGCAGAAAGATGCACCTTAGCCTGCTGGTCCTAAATTAAGTGCTCCAGTATGTGGATTTGTGGAGGAATTCTTAGTTGGAAGTAGAAACAAGATTAATATTGTACACCAAAGCTAGCTGCTCGTGAGTCTGTACTTAGGTGCAGCGGTGTTTCGAGCTAAACATCAGCATGCTAACATGCTCACAATGACAACGCTAACCTGCTGATGTTAAGCAGGTACAATCGTGTTTTATTTTCATCAGATGTTCCTCACGTTCTAACTAAATGTTACACGTAGACGTGATGCTGTTGCTGACATTTTAACATTCAACTTTGTGTTTTCCTGACACAAACTGAGCATAGTTTGCAGGAGGGATGTTAATAATTAACAGTGCTATCAGTAAAACAGTTAAAATAAATTTAAATTAAAAAAGCTAAATTAAAATCTCAGCGGTGCAGCATGTCACTTAAAGTAGAACAGCTGGTTCACCATAGCAGACAGCCGACCTTAAGTGCTACTGAGCTGTTGCTAACCTCGGGGCTAACTCTGTTCACTGTTCAGATTTACAGGTAAAGTAGCTGCATGTGTCCACGAGGATGCATTCAACACCGTGGCGGCTATCTCTCCTGTCAGGTGAACTGGGTACTCAATGCAGCTGGCATTAAATGACGGATTAAACCTGTTTGTACATCTGGTTATCGTTGCAGGGCGGCTTGTAAGGCTCAACTGACGAGAGGTTCAAATCACGTTGCTGATCAGAGTAGTTTTACGAGTACAAGTACATGAGTATGCACAGTGTCTGACCCGATACTACTATAGGTGTATCCCTAGACCATAGTTTTTTTGACCCGATAATGACGCTAGATGAGAAGTCAGAGGATCACCAAAGTCATTCTAATTCATCTTCTGGAGGCCGTGAAGGACTTGATGAGTGAACACTATGACCAGCTTATGACGCTAAAGGAAAAGTCAGGGATGACCATGAATGAATGTGCAACTCATCCACGGGTTGCAGAGATACTTCATTGAAAGTGCAAAACATCAGCCTCATGGTAGTGCTACAGGAAAAGTCAGGGGATCACTTCAGTCGTGATTACTCCTAACAGGACTATGGAATGAACAAAGTCTCATGGCAATCCACCCAATGGGTGTTGAGATATTTCAGTCTGGACCAAAGTGATGGAGCGAAAGAAAACAGGTAGCATAAAGAGGTTTATACAGTTTACTATAAGACAATGCCCAGTGGGCCAGGCTGAGAAAAGAACACACATGCTCTAAGACATGTTCTTGCACCAAAGCCTTGAACAAAGAGACTAGCCTGGCACGTTGCTGGGATTGATGCCTTTTGATCGATCACACCCATTAGTGGGCAGCTGAGCCGATCAATAGCAGATCAAAGCTGTCAGGGTGTCATTTCCACCAATCCATCAGAGAAGAAGAACACTTGCCGGGAAGACACGATGGGATGTGAAATGAAAGAGATGACCAGTTATCTTTAGATGCAGCTAAATTATCTCATGTTACAGCAGCAGGGCTGCTGCTGTAACATGAATGTAGGCTGGACTGCCAGAGACGTCGATCTTCACCTCAATATCGACAGACATGTCTTTAATCCCGTATTCAAGGAAAGCTGTTCCAGCTGAAGGTCTGGTCCCTCTATCTTCTCTACAGCTTGTTGGATTTGCCACAGGATTCAGTTTAAAAATTGGTTTCAAGCTATAAACTAACTGATATGTCTGTACTGTGATGAAACACATCAATGCTGGTGTTAATATTAACATTTCCTACCAGAATCTTTGAAAAAAATCTGCATTTCATAGTTGTGAATGGCTTAAAATGCCATCAACTGTTTTAAATCAGTCCTAATTTTGCCTTTAGGGACTGATCTCCGTCATGAGCTCTGATAATGTCAATGCCCTCTAATCAGACTCAAACCTGAAGTTACACTTTAAGTGGAATGGAAAGAACAGATATGAAGAAGGTATAATTGAGAATCAAACCTGTACGTATTAATAGGTACTACTTAAGTTAAAATATGACGCTCACCAGTCAAGCCATGTGACCTGCCCCACTCTGTAAAGCATGGCCAACTGCTCCCCCCTTCAGATACCTGAGGCTCTCCACACAGCACTACAAGATCTGGCACAACAAGGAATTCTTAAGGATATTGTGTTTTCTGGAAGAGAATATCCATAACCCTATGGCACTTCTTTTGAAATGTGTTGTTTCTTGGGTGTGGCATCATATTATCCTGGTATATTTACCGCACAGCGACACACCAAATTCAATCCTGCAGCAGGGAAACATGCAGCTACACAACTGCTTAAAGGTGCTTTCTTTGTTCTGTGAATGTATGAGAAGTCAAAGAACTCTGAGAATTCAAAGTTGGCAAAATTAGATTAAAAAAACGAAAAGAATGTAAGACAAATGTAACTTCTTGGCATGCAATGTGAAGGTGAATGGCATCCACTTTGCTTTTGTTCGCACTTCATCCGTGATCGACTAACAGCACTGCAGTAAAGAAAACGGAGCAAGCAGTAGCTTCAGGAAGATTTCTGAATGAAATGACTTTTGACCATCAAGCTGGAGACATTTTCATGAGCATAGGTATACATATCAGCATATATAAAAGATTTAGTATCACAATGTAAAAACAAGATAAATGGCCTGTGTTAGCTATAAGGAAATTATTATTTGTTGCATAGAGTTTCAAGGAGCTGGAACAGAAAATAAAAAGCAAATGAAACAAACCGACCAACATGAAAATCACAGCAGTGTTTCATCTCCAGCTTCCTCTGATTCACACCAGCATGATATTGTCACCATGTAATAATTGTCTCGGTTCCTGAGAGGAAACATGGTGCACATACAGGCTCCACGTTATCTGCACATCAAGTCCCGGAAGCCGTTTTTAGAAGTCACTTTCAGATCAAACTCGTCTATACGGAAACCAAATACGTAACCAGACGGAAACGCATCCAACAAAACTGTTCGACTGCACTACCTCCTGCTAACCTTCCTGTCTCAAGTGGTGGATACTAATCCAGACACAACTGTGGCTTTTGTTTGCAACAGTATTTCTGCTTATCATTGTACAACGTCTGTATAAAATAACCGGCATGTTATTGATGTGTGCATGTGTGGGTAAATACGTGGTATCTGCATCTGCACCTGCGGTTTCACAGCCTCAGTGAGGAAAAACTCAAGTTTCATTTGCTTAGAAAGCCGTTCCCCTCGAGACACAGTGATTGATGCATCAGACAACCAACCCAACCCTCACTTTGAAGCACATCAGTGCGGTGACTCAGCAGTATTTCTGAAGCCAGCTCTGGTTTGTGCGATGGCGATCTCCGTGCGGTGGAAGATGGGAGATGGCATTTTGATTCAGTGAGTAAAATCTCATGGCAGCCACGCGGTCGCATCTACCAAATGTATTCCCATCTGCTTTTCTGAGGTGAAATGAAGCATGCAGCAGGGGATTAGATAAATATCTATGACCCAATAAATGCAGAGCAGTAGTCTGAGGTGTTCCAACAACGACCTGGCTGACTGCTCCGAGGCTGGAACTTGCAAAAAGCTGCGTGGGCACACCAGACTGGGATACAGCAGACTGGCCTGCTGTAAGCCTTCAGCTTTGTCAGGGAGAAATCTTGAGCCAGCCTCCTTTGTACAGGCGGTTCAGAAAACACCCAAAGACGTATGCAGGAGGAGAGACCTCCTGACGGCTCATTTAACATTCTGCCTGCTTCCACCCACCTCTCTGACGTTAGCCGATTGTTTTATGAAAAACACAACAGCGGTGCCATCTTTTTCCTTTTATTTTTCACTCACTTCCACCATTATGGGTCTTCACTGTACACAGTAAATACCAACCCAGAAAGAATAAGTGGTCTTTTCTGTGCTCGTGCCCCCGTTCCTGACATACTTGAGTCCGGCCGTGTACATTAATAAATGATAGTGGCAGCGCTGACGGGATTCACGCCCGCCTGGGCACCAGCTGCAATTATAGCAGACATGTCAGAGAGATGCAGCTCCTGCCGGAGACAACCCAATCAAACACGACGACGCCGCTCTCTGGATGAGCGCTGGTTGACAAATAAAGTCCCCTCGCTCTGATAGCGGGCACAGACCTCACTCCTCCAGACTGGCTGGGACCCGTCACTGCAGACCGGCAGGGTCTACGGGGGCTTAAGGGTTCACGCCTTTTTACCAAAGGTGCCACAGAATGAGGCCAGCCACTGCATCCTACGCTCCAAAAGCCAAAGCTCCAACATTATATCAGGCCAAAGGGTTTTATCTCGCTGATAACACTTTACAGCAGTTACCATAATTACCATGCAGTGGTGATTATGGGAAACAAGGGTTTTCTTTTAAAAGCAGATTTTAAGAAGCGATAACTAAAGGTGTTGCACTATTATGGAATGTACTTACTTACCTGCCCACTGTTATAATGGGACAAGATTCATTGATGACAAATGTTCCTTAATAATAATAATAATTCAGGCCTACTTTCAGTTACAACCAATTTATGTCCATATATGTCACACACGCATGTAACTATTCTGGATATTATAATATATCCTGTAATGCTCTGCACAATAAACACGCACAGAGTAAAACTGAATAAGTAGAACATTATTCGTGAGAGAAGGAAACGAAAAGGATCTGCAAACCTTTGTCTGACCTGAAAGCCCGAGGCCTCTGCTTTTATATTACTACCAGTTGCTCATTCAGCATTTAAATGATAACAAAGACCATGAATATTGATATTTGAGATGAAATAAAGCTTTACATAACACACACAAACTCAAACATAATGAAGACCTATAAATCCTTTTCAATACTAACCCTTCTAATAAGGAATACATGATGTCTCTTCATCCCTGTATGGTTGTTTGCTCATTGCAATGTGAAAGCATTGAGCAGCCTTGTGGTCTGGTGAATATGAACACTCCCTAATTTAGGTTTGTGCTGCCAAATCCCCTTTGGCTTGTTGCTTGGCACTAAACGTCATAAAGCTGCCCAAGAGTCAAGCCAACCAACAGGCCGATGTTTGCATATGATTATATTTACTCTCATTTCCTTTCATTTAGAGATGAAAGTAAGGTTCACTTTTTAATATTAGTGGTTAATCTCTAAAATGATAGAAAATAGTAAACAAAAAAATGACCATCATGTCTGCTAGAGCCCAATTTCATGCCTACAAATAACTTGTTTTGCCTGACGGTCCAAAACTAAAGATATTTAAAATACAATGTTATAAAACATTGAGAAATCCTTGTTTATTCTTATAGATGAATCGACTAATTGTTATAACAGCAGTCTTAACCAGATACTCTGCAGGGCAACATTCATTGTCCGTAATGATCTCAGGGTTTCTGATTCTTAATGCATCTCAGTGTACAGAGACAATCCACATATTACACAACATATATCCTCTCTTATTGAGACAATGAGGATGCTACACTGTTGTAACAGGAACAAAATATACTGTGTCATGCATGACCCCCCCTTATACTGGATGATCAATAGGACCTGCTGAAGGCCTGAACCATGACTAATGTGGTTCAGTTGGCTGCTCCAGACCTCTGAGTTATAGACGATAAACAGACCTGCTCCGTTCAAAAGACAACGTAAACCTAAAGATTCAAATCATGTCTCATCCAGCTCTGTGCGGTCTCGTGAGAAACTATTTTGTTTCAACATTGAAACCTCAAAAAAAATAAAAGGCACGGATAAACCAAAGACGGGTCTCCACAAGATGCCATAATGACGTCTTAGTGTGTGTCATGCAGATCTTACGCTAAAACTATACTTAATAGATCAATTAATTCATCATGCACGAACACAAACTTGGTCAGACTGGAACAACTCCAGGACAGAGACTGCAGCCGCACAAGTTCTCTCATCTCTGAGGAGCTGGGTGTGTCTCCACACAGGAACCTTTACCAACTCGCATCATCCACGGCATCAGAGGCTGCACACGGGCTCTACATGCAGATATTCAGGCTCATGCACCGAGCATTACTCATGTCAAACCGACGCTGTGTAGATCTGAATAGTCTGGGGTGTTTCAAAACTAATCGCCACCTTAAACGCCTCACAAGGCAGAGATTAAAGCTTTATTACAGCCTCTGTAATATCACTGTTAAACTTAACTGCAGGCTATTATTCACACACACACACACACACACACACACACACACACACACCAGTCTATTGTGTGAAGCTGTAATTTGATTTAAATCACGCCCTCCCTTCCTCACCCTCTCTCTCACAAACTGAAAGCACACAGTTCACCGGTGAAGACATGTTGTCTTTATCTTTCCGTTTAAACCTTACTACTCAAAATAAAGATAGAACCTCCGGACTATAGCGAAACGTAACGTTACGACTCTTCAACGAGATGAACTCGCTGACTGGCCAGCAGGTGCAACGGGTTCACTTGACACGCGACCGAGACCGAACTTCTCGGGAGAATTTAAACATGTCTCACCACTTTGCTCCCCCAGAAAGACGAGTTTGAATTTTCTTAGAGGGTTTCCAAAATCACTGCCAACAGACATGTTGAAGAGGAGGAAGTCTGGACACCGGAGGACAGCCTGAGTGGACCCGTGTGTTCCCACTCGAGTTCTGCGTTGGTTGGTGAAGATGCTGGGTGGAAAAGGCGGTGGTGTTGCTCTCCGTTCAGCGCCCGTGATGGGAACACACTACTGCTGCTGCTGCTGCACCGGTCCGTGATGGGTGGTGTTTTTTTACTAACCCGAAGGCTTCTGCGCATGCGCGGCCTCTCCTCGTTCTCCGTGGAAAGACAGCTGTGATATAAAATGACGTCATGCGAGTCGGAGGAGAGGGAGAGGCCGACATGACAACCGTGCTGCTGGGCCCCGGTTTCATCCGTCTGGAAGAACTTCTTCACTTGGCTCAACACAAATTATGCGAACATGGGTTTATACGTGTCAATCACGCTAATAGTTTACACTTAAAGGGGTATTCCAGTGATGTGGTATTGCACTCCCATAGTTTGTTAACTCATAAGAGACAGGTGTAAAAAAAAAAAAAAAAAATTGTTAAAATCAATGGTCCACAATGATTAAAACACTGAATTCTACAATTTCCCAGAATGCAACTTGATAGGAAATACCGTACTTGCCTTTAAATGAACCTCTGTAGTTTACAGCTGTGACAACCCTGATGACATCATGGTTATTTTCTCAGACTTTAGAAATATAGAGACATATATTCGATATCGATTAAAGTGCTATGTCCAGATATTTAGTCACTTACTCACCTGTACATACTATATTTACTGTGTACTTAGTGCACAGAGCAGACTAGACACATTTCACACAGACTAATCAGCACTCAAATGCTACTACTTATTTTTTATTATATATTTATTCATATTTATTTTTGTGTGTAAGTTTGTTTGCAGTCAATTGATGAAATGCAACTTAATTCAGGAATATGAACCAAGTGAGCACAATCTAAACTACAAAAAAAGGTCTTCAAATGTTGTCACAGGGACCCCTCTAACACACATATGACCACACTACTATCTAAAAATAAAGGACTCACCTTGGCTGCTATACTGTACTCAAGAGATGGAAATTAGAAATTAATTGAAATACCAAAACCACTGGTGCTGTAAAACTTGGACATTTGGTTGGTTGTCTAGCCTTTAAGACATAAACACAGAAATGAATAAAGGACTTCACGCCGACTTGATTAATTGTACTTTATATTAGCCAGTACACATTTATGCACTCCACTGTAACCAATATAACCACACCAGCAGCGAGCATAATGTGTGCGTTTAATTCAATTTACAAGAAACAGTGTACATTCTTGATATCTCAAAATTCATAAGCATTGCAATTCAATCAAGTGTTATATGTGATCATGGTATATATGAAATTAGTATTGCAGTTATCACAGATGTCTCAGTGTATGAGACAAACATCTATAAAAAGATAAACTTAAATATTAAGCTAATACATTTAATTAGTTACAGAATATGTTCCCATTGGAAATAGAAACCTGAACAGATTCCTCCCTTATAGGAACAAGTAATAGACAAAGATATGTACGTGTTGTTTGAACCCATCATAATTGTTGAGGTACCACACAAGAGAGGTGTTTTAGCTGTCATCTCTTAACTTGTAATAAGTGGGTGATGTTGTCAGAGTAAATCCAATCATAAACTTTAAAGCATCCAAAAACATTACATCTCAACTCCAGCCAGTGAAGCACCAGGTGAGGAAGTGGGCCTCCAGAAATTGAGGTCAGTGCAGGCATGTCTTGGCTGCGGCTTTCTCCAGCTGACACAGCTTGGCTCTGCAACACTGTTCTCCGGCATGTTTACCCACCACAGCAGAACTTCAGGGGACGCAGAGGCTTGGAGCTCAGCTCAGAGCAGTCCTTCTGGCCTCTTCTCCAGACTGTACACCTGGGTCCGCTTGGCCTTCCACCCCAGCATCATCAGCAGGACGATACCCATGACCTTGTAACCCACCTGTAAGCCCAAGTACCTGCAGGGATCAGACAGATGAACACAGATGAAGACAGATGATGTCAACAGTGGTGTGGATATATTGTCTGTGCGAGATGCGCTCCGAGTGGTGCGTTTTCTAACCGGTTCCTCAAGATGTTGTTGTCGTAGTAACCACAGCTAAACTTCTTTCCACACACGCGCCTCCACCAGATGCATGACGTATCGATGGCCGTCCCGAAGAGAGCGGGGGCGGGCAGCCAGGCTGAGAGGGGGACAAAGAGGTGAGTATGTAGAGAGTAAACACATTTCTATCTCCATGTGGTTGAGCTAGAGCCACTAGAGGGCAGTCCAACATTTGCTTAGATGTTCTGATGAATGGAATTCAAAGTTAAGTTCAATTTTGTGGGAGCGCTGTACAGCAGCCCAATGACACTCAACTGTACAAAGCCCTTAAGTGTGCAATATTAAATGAATAATAGGCAATGCAAATTAATATATAGCCTAAATTAACCAATTTCTCAAGTTTGTGAGAAAATTTCAGAAATTAAACATTCATATAAAATATTATTTCATCACTGTTATCATCATAATTACAGAGTTTTATTGGAGTTCACTTGTTATTAATTCATAATAGCAGACTTCCCATTGACACCTTTATTTCATGTTATTTCTAAAATGAAACTTGACCTCCTATTACACGGTTATTATGAAAAATAAGAATAAAGAAATAATTTTATAATAATTAATTCAAATACTACGTAATTTATTTGATCATTAATATATTTTTCACAATTTATTCATGCAAATATTCATTTCTGACTGTTTATTTATTCATTTAGTTTTGGACACTTTGAGGCTCCATACAACGGTGAGCTAGGAGGACATGCTGGGATTTGGAGGCTCTATTGGACCGTTTGACAAACAGAAGCTTATCGTTAATACAATAACTAGTTATTCATACGAGTATGGCGCTACACACAAACAGGATTTGTGTCCTGACTTACCTAATATTCTCATGAGTAAAAATTGAATTCCTATCGCAAATGACTTCTCTTCAGAGGGAACACATCTGAAATGAAGAGGAAAAGTAATTAGAAGGTCAATACCTGTGTTTTATATTGGTGCACCTTGTCATTCTTCAATACAATAGACTAGACAACAGCAGAAGTGACAAATCATATTTCATATTTCAAAAACAATTAAATTAAACAATTCAATTGTAGAAATAAATCAGATTAGGCATCTTTAGGCAACCTTGCAAAGCTAATTTCTCATCACATTTTGAGCAGTAGTCTATGGAGCATTCCATCTCATAGCTCTCCTACATTCAGAGCCCACTGAACTCCTGTATTAACTTTTGTGTTTGACTTTATTTTGCAAAGGTTTTGTAAAAAACAAAAGCTACTAAGTCAATTGTTGCTTAAAACAGTATTAGTAAAAGACTAGATTAAAATATATGATTCATATGATCACAAGTTAGAGTTTTTACTCTAGGACAAGCACATTATATCATCCATTAGATACATTTTGGTCATTTTGAATCTAAAAGGAATAACAAGAAATTAAGAAGAATACGAGAATACACTGTAGTACATTGTTCTTCATTGTTCATCCTTCCTTACCTGAGCACCATCATGTACATGGGGTTGTGAGTGAGGCAGGCGATCAGTGAGGCCAGGGAGATGACAAGAATGACGGGGAGGAGGAGGTGACGACAGTTGTTCGGACAGGGAGCAGGCTGGGCATTACTCTGGCTCCCTGATATACACCTGCAGTTGGTGTACAGCTGTATCCAGACAGCAAGCAAACATTATTGTTGTTATCTCGACAGAAAAAAAGGTTTTTGGAAATATATTTATTTGCTTTCTTGAGTGTGAGATGAGAAGGTCGACGTCACTCTCATGTCTGTATTCCAAATATGAAGTTAGCAGCCGGTTAGCTCTAAACTTGCTCTCAGCTTCAGAGATGCTGCGAGGTAGATTTGTACCTTTGGACAGAGCCAGGCTCGATGTTTCCCCCCGATTGCATTCTTTATGCTAAGCTAAGCTAAGCTAATTTCCTCCTGGCTCTAGCTTCATATTCAGCGCACAATCATGAGAGTGGCATCGATCTTCTCATCTAATTCTCAGAAAATTAATAGCTTTTTCTGTGAAAACATGGAAAGTACATGTACCTTACTTGTATACAGTAAGAAAGGTTGGATTTCTGCAGCTATAAACTTCAGCTATAAATATTTTCTACATTTAAAATGGATCTTTCACCCTCAAACTACACCAAATACTTTTTTGGCTGATTTATTCAAGTCAAAATGCAGCAATAGTTAATGAAGACGATTTCAGACCTTATTGATTGCACATCTGAGTGCAAGAAGAAGAGAAAATAAATATTCTGAGACTTCTTGGGATTAATACATTAGGTTGCTGTAGCCATCCCTGTTTGTGTTTGTTGTGCAGCATTAAACAGCAGGCTGACATGCTGACTAATAAAATCTATTTGCAGTTTCACACATTCCACCCACTGGAAGATGATTCACAAGCTGTGACGTCTAAATACTGACGTTTCGTCCCTCTAAAAACACCTCCTATACGCTCTGTGACTAATAAGCATTGATCAGACATTGATTGTGAGAGAGTAGCAGAGCAGTCTGTTCTGACTGCTACTATACTGGAAGCTCCTGGCTCAGGAGACACATTATGTATTGTATGTCTGCTGATATGAAATGCATGTTCATTTAGCAGATATGTCACAAAGTCTAAATATGGGATAACACCCCAAAATCTTGTTTGTGTCCCAGTTCTAAAGAGGCATCTTAGGCCAAAGTCACTTCCTGTTGCAAGTATCGTCGTAAAAGGGACAGTTCACCATAAAATCTAAATACATGCATTTCCTCTTACCTGTAGTGCTATTTAATTAACAGTATAGATTGTTTTGGGGGGGAGTTGCCTAGCGTTGGAGATATGTCTGCCTTCTCTAGAATATAATAGGAATTTATGGCACTCAACTTGTGGCGTGAAAAGCGCAAAAAGACACATTTGAAAAACTCAAGAGCAAAGCCTCTTTCCTTTCTTTCCTTCTGCACCGCGATACTGCACGGTATTTTTTTTGGTCCTTTGAGCACCACAAGCCAAGTGCCATCTAATTACATTGTATTTTAAGGAACGCAGGCCGATATCTCTAAATCTAGGCAACTCACGCCAGAACAATCTAGATTGACAAATAGCACTACAGGTAAGAGGAAAAATATGTATTTTTGTTTTTTGGGATGAACGGTCCCTTTAACAATGGGAAAAAAATGATGACAAAAGATCAAGTCTACCCTTTTGATGATCAGATTTAAAAACGCCCTCAATGCAGCGTAAGCTTTCCCTACGGCACTCTGTCCCAACACAGTTAAAGGTTAATTACACCCTCACAGGCTCAGTTACAGAGCCTGTAGGACAAGAACCAAAAACATATTCCCTCATCCCACATTCAGAACAATTATATTCGATTAGAAGAGACAATTATACACTTTTTCTGCTGTAAAAACAAATTGTATATATTCTTTTTGTTTTCAGTAAACGTACCTAGCATTCCTATCTTACATGATTAGTCTGCATCCGGTAATTTCACTTATTACTGCTGATGATTTATTGTATTGTTATTCTAGTGTTGCACAAATATTCCCCAAATTAAAAAAGGCAGCGAAAAGTCAAGTTGTGTTGATGCAGCCCACTATCACAAGCATACTGTGGGACTAAACCATGGTGCCAGGTGCATAGAAGGGGCACTGACCTGAACCCTGTGGGTGTTGTTCGGGACTTTGGTGAAGTTGGTGCAGCCCGCATGGCAAGGAGAAATATACTCGATTCCATCAGAGCCACACACAGGGTTGAAGGCACTGGCGGGGCAGGAGCAGTTGGAGTAGCACAGGGATAGGGACCTGTGGAGGGCAGAGAAAACAAGTTTAGAACAGTCCATGTCTATTAGCATGTTGGCTTTTGACTCGACTACATCCTAGTACTTTGTGACTTTATCAACAACAGCAACCTGCAGTCACAAAAGGTTTAAGCTGACCATGCTAGCTTAGACATGGGAAGAGTTTTTCTTAAAGGGACAGTGTGTAAGATTTGGTGACAACAGACTACCCCTCCTCTCACTCCTCCCGTTCCAAGACTGTGGCGCCGTGAGCCGCTGAGTGCAAAACCGTGGTAACGCAGTTCGTCTCGCTCAGAGGGTATCTGGTTTAGCAGCCACCAGCTCACGTTTCACAAGTGTGTCGGAGAACTACGGCAGCTCTCACGTAACGTAAAAAACGTGAAACGACCTCTCTAGAGCCAGTGTTTGGTTTGTCCTTTCAGGGCTACAGTGGAAACATGGCGGTGCAACATGGCGGACTTCGTGACAAGGACCAGCTCCGTATGTGGTTTGAAGGGCTCATTCTAAGCTAACAAAAACCTGACAATTCTTAGTTTCAGGTGATTATACACTGATTAAAACATACATTTCTATATTTGATATTTCTGCTAATAGATCCACCAAAATGATACACACTGGACATTTAAGTTGCTTCAAAAATTCCAATTTTGATGACAACATATTTTTTTTTTGTGCTGTCAGACCATTAAAGGTGCCCTGTGGATTATTTGACCACTAATAGTGTTGTATGTTTTTATGAGCAGGACCCCCAATTCGTTTATCTTGTGCACAAACACAAACACACACACACACACGCACACGCATGCACAATGCAATACCCTTTCTTGTCACAGTTTCAGGCTGCTCCACTGATCTACAGTCAGTTTCAGAAACGCGCCAAAAAATGTAGCAATGTGCCAATAGAAAGGCAGGGAGAAGGACCACTACAGGCAAACGTGGGTGTAAACAATGCAGGTTCCAAAATACTGACATGGAAGTATTTTCATGGCTGGGCATGTTGAAAGGTAACACTGGCCCATTTTAGCCCAAATCCTGGCCAGACTAACCTACAATTTCCATATTAATGACCTAAAACAATGAAAACCCTCATCATTGGAATGACCCACCCTTCTCACTCACCGATACTGTCCGATCTGGTAGTGATTGACCTCAGACACTTTCTGCGTGGGACAGCCCATGAAGAAGAGAGGGATGAAGAGGAGGGTGGACATGGTCAGCATGGCAACGGAGAAGCGCGGGATGGTCTTCAGGGAGAGGCCGGCCTTCTTCATGATGACCCCGCCGATCAGCATCCCCACCGCGACAGATGGCAGATTCACAGCACCTGGTAACCGCGGACAGCTCAGTGATCGGCATGTAAATTTCCTAATCGTTGTCTACTTCATGTGTCATTTTATGCGTTTCCTGACATTGTGACACAAATAGCAGGTGCAGTCTGTTCTATTGTAAAGGTTAAAGCTTTAGAAAGGAAGCAAAAACCCAAATAACATGATCATGTGGGAAAAGGTGACAGCACAAACCTAATTCACTCTTTGGAAAGTGGCCATAGTGCAAGCAGGCTGACACACTCCACAGTGTCCATTAAATACATTTAACAGACTGTTTCATTTCCCCCCCAAAGTTCACATAAATGGTTCAATACAAACCACGCTGTACATCATGACTTGAATCATCTAACTGCTGACATTGATTACAAGCAGTCGACTGAAAGTAGTCCATCGTGGGATCTGTTCCTGAAGCCCCATCTTTACATTTGCACTTACCTACTAGCAGGCTGCTGTCGGCGGCCGATGCACTGTACTGCCGCTCCAGAAACTTGTTGAGGAACGTAGCGAGGCCCGCGATCACGGAGGAGAAGCAGCACTGGGCCAGGACCAGCATCAGGAAGAGAGGGCTCAACAGGAGGTGGACAAACATTCTGGGAAACACTGATCAGACACAAGCACACACACTGATTACTACTGGCATCGACTTCAGTAGAAACTCCCTCTCTCTCTCTCTCTCTCTCTTATCTATCCATTACAGGACATGTTAAGAAAATTAAACTGTGTATCTAACAGGTGGAACCTTTGCAATCTGAATCTAATATACTTACTTTTCAGGAAATCCAGTAAGGAGACATCTGGCTTCTTGAAGTCATCACTCATGTCCGTTTCACTTCCAATCACCTGAAACATAACATGCAGTATAAAACTGTGTGTGAAGGCAAATATCTGCTATGTAATGAATACAGTTGTACCAATTCTAAATTTAGAGGGCCGCTTGCAAAATCACATCAGCTCTGTTCTTAGTTGGGAAGCCTGAATCATCGGTCATCTTACACCCCCTTTGTTTGTTCATGCTGCATTGGTGACGTCAGTGACGTGGGAACATTAGAACTGACTTGACAGCTCTGTGCAATAGCTCCACAGTGCTCATGCATTCAAAATTACCAGAAGCTGTCAAACACCACAATGGAAGATTTCTGAGTTTTTGTCTCTCAAAGTTTTTTTATGGCTCTTTCATACTAAAATACATGCTCTTAGTTTTAATGTGTCCAAATGTATTTAATTCTACTGATTTTAGAGTGGATTTTAAAGGGTTGGTTCAGATGTTTTGAAGTGGGGTTGTATGAGGTCTACACGCCTCCAGTTCGACCGCCATCTACTGTAGGTAATACATTCACAATGGAAAAGTACCTCATACAACCCCAGGTCCAAACATCCAAACTATCCCTTTATGGGTAATATGGCAAGGATTTGTCAAAGTTGGCCCCCCCCCCCCCCCCCCCTCAACAACCACCAAAAAACAACCACCCTCTGGTCTCCAGCGGGTGAAAGCCATCCCCAGATTCGCTCTCGTTTGAGCTTTGTCTCCTTGGAGTTTCTCCTCGCTTTATTTGCATTTTTTGGCACCGTTTCCACGGCTTACTCTTTGATGCGTGCTTACGATCTAGCACCTGGTCGCTACGTCCAATCGAGATTGACGCCCAGAAACGTCTCAAAAACAGCAAAATAAGAAAATGCAATGAGAAGGCAGAGTCTCTGCAGATACAGACACCGCCATACACTTCTAGTCTAAGGGATGACTGAGAGGGATCTTTTTTTTCTTCTTCTTCTAAACATTGTTCTTTTTAGGAAAATCGGACTCATTGTACCTTTAAGTAACACCCACTACAACAACAGCTTTATTCTTTTCCCTGAACAAAGTTGGGAGAGCCAAAATGTGGTTTCACTCACTGGGGACAGAATCCTGCGTCACATTGTCAATGACTATCTGATGTTTTCTGCTGATTGTTAAAAGGTCAAACGTAACTCACAAACAGTTCTTGGGAACTGGAATGTGTCCAGTAACATGACATGTCAGTTATAATGTGGCGTAATATGTTAACATTGAGAAACCTGTTGTGCCTTCAAGACGGTGAAAACCCAGAGGAGTAAAACGCAATGCTGACATACAGCCAGTAGGTGTCAGTAAAACATGAGCGAAACGCTGCAGTTCACTGAATGATTGGTCATAAAACAGGGCTGTTTCGTCTCTGAAAGATCCTTGTGAGTGTCTTACATTATCGTCTGAAGGCATTCTGCGAGGGAAGAAGAAGTAAGGGATGGAAGTGAGAAGCAGGCAGGCGGAGGTGATGAGCAGCCCCATCCACCAGGCCCCCACCCAGCGGGGATCGCTCGGTTGCAGCTCGAGTTCAGCTCCTGCAAGGAAACGTCAGTGGACGAGTGAGTCATCCTTCTTGCTGTAACCCGACTGTAAAATAACTTTGGGATGCCTGTAAACACATGATCATTACCTAAACCAATTTTGTCCACGTCCACATAGATCCGCAGCATGAATGAGCCCAGCAGGTAGCCGATGGCAGGCCCAAATACAGATACTGCAAACAGGATGGCTGCGAATGATAAAGCCAATGTGAGGCAGAGTTTATGTATTATTAAGTATTCTTGAGCTGTTTTACAATGTTCTTGTATCGCGACACAATCTGACTTTTTGTCCAAAAGGCATTATTGCTTGACATGGTTTTGTGTAGGTTTGTTTTGGCTTTTATGCATTAATAGCCCCAAAATCAATCTCGACGCAAAGCACCAATCAGTGTGCTGCTCAGAATGAACCAATCAGGTTTAGTCTCTCTACCAGTCTCCTCACAGCTCTGTGACTGAGGATAACAAGGATGGGAAAAAAATCATGATAAACTGCTTAATCTTAAATTTAAAAACGTGCAACTTGCTGATTGTATCAAAAACATTATGCCACATAATAACAAAAACATAATAACATTAGCTGGGATGAATTCAGGTTTCTAGCTGCTAAACATTTCAGTCATCGGATGCTAACTCTACCATGCTCCTAACTGAGGTTGTTTCCTTTTGAAATTTGTGTTGCACTGCAGCAGACACACTGTCTGAAAGTGACTACACCCAGAGCTCAGAACACTGATACTGATCTATCTTTTTGTCCAGGCAACAAGGGTAGGTGTAAATGTGGGAGAATAAAAGATGTTAGCGCTGGAAAGAAGATCAGCAGAGAAGACAGAAAGAAATGCAGAGAGAAAATGTCAGAAAATTAGAGAATTTCTTTGAATGTTTGATTGTGTAAAATGGCATTTTTACAAAAGAATTGATGTGACCAAATGTGTCTGAATATAAAACATGTTTATGTGTCCAAATATCTTATATCTTTCATTATGCCTTCACAAGTTATTGAAACTTTCAACAAAATCATTGCTTTTTGTTCTGCCTCAGCAGACAGAATATTATAGTATATAGAAAACCAGTTTAAAAATGTAATAGGATTTTCATATTACGTATTTAGAGTACTTTAAGGATGCCTATTATTTTGACCAATGAAAGAGAACCTTTCCAGTTTTGCTATGTGAGATATGAAACATTTGAACCTCAACACCTAAAAAACACTTTTTTTTAAAACCTCAATGTCACAAAATACATGTTTAAAATCTGTATATTAAAAAGCTTTTCTAAATGAACAACTGCAGAATCCCCGAGGACGATAGCACCGTGTACCTCAGGTTGTGTTCTCTTTTATCCAAACAAATCTACCGCTGAACTACAGGCCATTCACCTATGTAAAGAGGGGAGTTGCCGGGCCCAGCATAGTCATCTATGTAGGAGATCCCAAACGGCTGGATGGGCACCGAGCCCACGCCGAAGAGCAGCTGAGCGCTGGCCATGAGCAGCCACAGGTTGTTGGTGTCGGCCAGGCGCCTGGACTCGTCGTGGCCACAAGACTCCAGGCCGCTCGAGTTCCTCTGCAGGTTGCAAATGTCGTGGCGATCTGGATCACGACAGGTGATATGTCACACGCGGACGGGGGAGGAGAGAGAGAAGAGAAAAGAAAAAAAAAAAAAAAAAAAAAAAAAAGAGTTAACGACAGGCCAGTGGATGCAGATGTCCAGCTCATTTCCTGAAGCCGCTCTGGCCCTTCGCTGACTCTGTCTGCGGGTCAATTTAAATAGGAAAGAGGGACATTGCTTTTACAAATTAAATGCCTTGGAGGTAACTCTAATGTACTTAACTTTCAGGAAGTGCATAGAGATTATGAATTTCCTTCTGTTTTTTCCAAATTTCAGCTGGAGAGCACCGGCGGGTACAAAAAGCCAAAGAGCAGGTACTTGTTTGACTCCCGCTGAGTGCTAATGGAGACTTCACTGAGACCAACCCTTACGTGAAGTCTCATAAATTGCGTTGACATATTTGTACATTCCAGAGTCCCCCTGCTCTGGACTGAGTCACACCAGCTGTCACAGCGGTGGCCTCGCATTCAGGTGTTTGTCTTACTGTGTAATACGGAGTCGTATTCGTAGGGCTGGGATAAGAAGTGAGGTAAGGTCAGCATCATGGCGCTGACGGCCATCAGCAGG
>NW_022280097.1:1815883-1831244 GCF_004355925.1 Anarrhichthys ocellatus | reverse complement strand
TACATATATATATATATATAATCTGGTCATATGCTTTGTATGTATAATGTTAAACTAAAAAGTAACAACAGCTGTGAGATGGGAGTCATTGTTTTCTAAGTCTCAAGCCTTTATGCAGCCTTTCACCAAATCAAATGTCATGTTATATGTAAACAGAGTTACTCTAGTAAGTTTGTTGAATCTGAAGTGTAAAGACGACAGCCGGACCGTGGAGAGATATACACAATATATTTTGGATTCGTTGTCAGCCAAAGCCTGAAGCGATGCTGTACGTGTCTCCAATTGATTGCACGACTTTCCTCTTCAGATCCAGAGATATGGAGAAGATCAATGTCGCCCATCTGGACGAGCCACTCGCCTGCCTGTGTGCCGGGGAGGCGTTCAAACAAACTCCGATGACTCCGCCCTGGGGGTCACCAATGCACAAACGACGGCAAAGAGGAGATAGGTGTTGAGATTAGGACCGAGTTTGCTGTGAAAACAGCGATAAATCTTAAAGCTTTCAGTTTGTTTGCCGGCTGCCAGGTGGGCTGAGGGAGGGTACACTGTCTTTGTTTGACTCAGAACAGTTAATGCTCCTATTAAAGCAATTAGCTTTATGGCTTGTTTGCACACACAATAAACGGTTTCACACTGTTGCTAATATTTCATCCTCATTTTCGCATTAAATGGATCCCTTTGCCCAGACAGGCAAAGAGCCTGGTGTTTGTGAGTCAGAATCTTTAAACACAGCTTCAGGTCAACTTCAAATCCTCTTGAGCCTATAACGAAGTCGGATTTATATTTTGTTTTTTTGCAGATAACACTTGGCAGAAAGAACGTGTTTCAGAGACAAGCCTCTGGCTTTCTGACTATTTGGCTTTCAAATTTCCGCATTAGCGTGAGAAAGTGCAAAAAACTATTTTCTTGCTCCCATGATCGTTATTAATAAAAGATTATAGCAGGTTATTTTTTCTTGATGAAGAGTTGTGCATATTGTTGACACTTGGATAAGTGGGGCAGCAGCAATACAGGTCAGCACAAGCTGGTCATTATGTCACACTGTGAAGACGCAGGGTTTATTATTTACCCACACTGTTAATACAAGCCTATTTGATGCCTGCAAGCGGGACGGAGTTGAATCCTCCATGGATTATGTACATATTTATCCCTTTTGAGCACCCTCTGCTCCTCTGCATTGTCCCGGCCTTCGACCCTGCTGTGAGGGGAAGAATCGCGGGAAGTTCATGCTTCAATTTCAAACGCGTTTACATCGCCACGATGCTGGATGCAAATGTTGTGTTTTTTTTGCTACAAAAATGCCCGACCTACTCAAGTCTCCCAGGATACTTGAAAGCAACTAAAGCCACAGAATCACCTCCCTTCATTGTGAAACAAACAAAGGTTTTGCTGCACAATAGCATCATGATCAAAAGGAGCAATTTCTCTGATTTAAAGCCATCGGTAAATCTCTTATTTCCTTTATTTGGATGAAAAGATTGAAAGCACTCGCCTGTCCACTAAATGTAAGGCTACAGAAAGTAGACGGTTAGCTTAGCATAAATACTTATAAATATTGTATACATTGTCTGTTTAATCAGTACAAATATACATGAAGGGCTAAAGTGATTATGGTCTAAACGAGGCGGTTGTGTGCCAGACTACTGCATTTCTTGGCTGGGAGCAGTGACTTCCTGTTGTCTTGTCTGGCAGATAAAACCACAACCTGTTGTTTTCACACTTTTCTGTACCGTTTAAACAAACCAGATATGCGTTGCTGAGATTGCTTTAGCAGAGCTACGGCTAGCTGTTTCTCCTTTGTGCTAAGCTAGCTTTGTGCTAAGCACATTTTTTGTACGGATTAAACAAACCAGATATAACGTGTAAATAAGAGTGCTTTAGCAGTGGTGGTAGATGGATTTTGTTACGTTTAAATAGAGCTACGGCTAGCTGTTTTACCTTCGTGTCCAGTCTTTGCGCTAAACTACGCAATTTTTTGTACGGATTAAAAAAAACTAGATATAATGTTAATATAATGTAAAAAGTTCTTTAGCGGTGCTAGTAAATGGATTTTGTTACGTTCGAAGAGAGCTACAGCTAGCTGTTTCCTATTTGTTTCCAGTCAGTGCTAAGCTAACTTTGTGCTGAGCCATGCTTTTTTTTGTATAGTTGAAACAAAAAAGATGCGTGTAAATAAGAGTGCTTTAGCAGTGCTAGTAGAGGGATTTTGTTATGTTCAAATAGAGCTGCGGCTAGCTGTTTTCCATCTTTGTGGTAAGCTAAGCTAACTTTGTGCTAAGCTAAGCACTTTTTGTAATGGTCTAATCAAGCTAAGGTAGCCAGCTGCTTTTATCAGTCTTCCTATCCAACTCTCCAAAAGAAAATGGATCAGTATTTTCCCCAAAACACTGAGCTATTGCCCGTGAGAGACGTGCTCAGGTGCACTGAGGCGTGGAGAGAAATGAACAGGAGCTTTGGAACATTTCTCTCGCAGTGTTCAGGATGTAAACAGCATGTGCCAAACTTGGCAGAGATGTCCTTAAAGAGAGTTTGATGGTGTAACCCGGGCGCAGAATAGGTGCAGCCCACGGCAGATAAGCACGAAAAACAAATGTCCTGATGAAGCTGGGCAAATAGAGAGCAGAGCACCGTACAGCATGTACTGGTGTCAAGAAGAGATGGATGAATATGATTGCCCCCTGTGAAACCATTGTTGTCTGCTGAGAGCAAAGGGATTTGAACTCAGAATATTTTTTTAGTTACAATTGCTGGACAGGAGGCCAACAGTAATCAGGAGTTTTTGGCATTACAGCTTGACTGATTTAAATAATACTCCTCTGCCTCCCCTCCTCACCGCTGCACGAATGGCTTACTGACTCATAACCTGCTGCTTCGTCTGCTTTGATCCGAACTACTCCCATTATGTAAATATATAGTGTGGAACTAAAGTTACATTCATACTGTGCAAGATGGGCGAAAGGTTCACGTCCATTTTGAGAGATGGGATGATGTCTGTGGGATCTGTTTCACCGTCCTCCACCCTCTCTATATCTGTACACCTTGGTTTCAATGGGGGGGGGGGGCACTTTCAATGACAAACAAGAGAAGATTTGCAGTAACTGGACCCGCTGCACTCTTTGGGAGAATGCTTCAGATAAAAAACACTGAAGTCTTCACCTTGTGGGAATGTAGAAGTTGCCCAAGTGCTCTCGTCCAGGCTTCCAGAGTACAGGCGTATTAGTCCCGCTCCATTCACACAACACCAATGACGGAGACATGTCATTTCTCGCCGAGGTTTGCCTTATTATTACTCACTGGCCCTGGAACAGACCGTTTCTCTCCCGTTATTGCCATACAGTGAAGCACGGGTGTTTGTTTTGGTGCTCAGTGGGGGTTACAAAGTGAGACTTTGTCTGTTGGTGCCAGAGGTGCAGAAAATGTATCAAACTTTCAACTGGACGCGTCAAAACGTTTTTGTCAGAAGTGACGTACAGATGTATTTAATGACACAAAACTGTCAACATTTTACTACATCAAAAATGCATCTGAAGTAGTGACATTTCTAGAGCTGCAACAATTAGCCAATGAATCGACAGAAAATTAATTAGCAGCTTTTCTGATGACCGATTAGGTAATCTTTCAAGAACAAATTCTGAGGTTTGAGGCTCTCAAAAATGAGAGAATTTGTTGCTGTATCTCTTCTTACAATACCGTGTGATGAATATTTAGGTAGTTTGGGACTGTTGGTCAGACAAAACATTTGATCGGTTCACACTGGGCTCTGAAACATTGATTTCTGACGTTGCACAAAAAACACAAAATCAGGAAAATAATAAGCAGATTAATCAATAGTGAAAATTAGTATTTGTGACTCCTAGAGATGTTATTTTTCATCAACTATTTTTATGTGGCACTAGGATTACTCTGTGAAACACCCTACAACACGAATAAGTAAAATAATAAGTATTATTGTGAACGGTTTGAGGGTGACAGCAATATCTTCTTCTCACAAAGCAAAGATAAAACATTGTTCTTCTCGTCATCATTAAATGACTGTCAAACGTTCTCTTTTCTTCTAAAGACGTATCAAGGAAACTCAAGTTAGGTCACTACCGACGACTTAAAGAAAGTCTTTTGAAGTAGGAACATTTTGACAGAACTTGTTTATCTAAGGTGAAGCTCTGTTTAGTCTTAGGCAACACTACCCACGAGACACTACGCGCAGGTTTTCTGAGAAAGAAAACACACACACCGTAAAATCACATGTCTTTTTGTTACTTCAGTATTAAATATCTGTGTAACATTATGCAATCTTCTAAAATTACACGTAGCTCAGGTGCTAATATAAACAACGAGGGGAACAAGTGCTGCAGGTCAAAACAAGACGTTTCATGCTAATTAAGCAGTAGTACTCGCCCGCGCGCACTGATGCCTACCTTTATGCTGCAGCATATCGTCTTTGATTTCTTCATGGCTTTGGAGGAAAGTACGTCCATTAGTTCAGCTCTCGTCCTCGCGCGCTCCACTGAGCTCGAGCCTCTCGGGTTGTGTGTGTCAGAGGTTGTCTTTGTTTCCCCCACCCGCCGGTGAGCTGAACTCCTTTTTTTTTTTTTTTGTGACTGTCGGTGATGTAATTGGACTCAGCCCACAGCTCCACGCGTAAATGTTTTGAAAGTTGTGAAAGTGAGAACAGACAGTCCCCGCGCGTTGATTGGCCGAGTCACTCACGCACGCACGCACGAAGGTGTGCCACACTCACCTGCAGAGAGCGTGAACCCAACAATTAAAAAAAAAAAGAAGACTATAGACTGAGATTCAGGGAACATTTACGGTCATTGTTAATAAGGAGTGTTACCATCATTTCAGCTAAACCCGGGCTTTGTTCTCCAGCGGCGGCAGCAACAGGCTTAATGCTTCATTAAGTGAGGTATGCAGCACTGGAGCTAATGAGAAAGGCCTACTGACGGACCTCTGCTCATGAATGAGTGTCAGTGTAGCAGCTACACTGTAGCTCCCGGAGGCGTTTTATTTCACCACACGTTCAACTAAGTGGCAACGTAGTCCAGGGGAGTTCATTTTTTACTCATCTTGCAATGAACTAAAAGATGACACAAAACTTTTAGAAATCCACAAAAAGCTAGGCTAAACCTGTTTAAACTGCTAAGAATACAGTTGTCACGACTATGGAATCTTCATTTATTTATTCATTCACGTTTGTCCGCTTTAAAGGGCCAGTGTGTAGGATTTGAAGGCACCTTATATATTCTAAGAAAAAGGAAACTATTCTTATTTTCAGGGGATTTTTACACAAAAGTAAACACTTATTAATATTTTATTCAATTTTCTGCCAATAGATCCCCCTAAATGCTACACAGTTACTTTAAATTTATATATATTTAGTCAAACACTTCTGGAATCATGCAATACGCCTTTTTTTTCAGAGCAGGCATTTCAACTGGTCACAGCAGAAAAAGCACAGGTGTTCCTCACAACATTAATCACGGCTTTGTTGTATACAAATACACTGTGACAGTGTCAGTGAGCCGACATGCACAATACCATGACCCTGAAGCAGCTAAATGGAATTCAGGACCAACTACCCCCCCCCGCCATATATACACTTCCATAACCTCACAGACTGGATGAGAGATTGTGTTGTTTGGTCTGGTGTTTCCTCTCAGTTCCTAAAACAAGACGTTTCCACTGAACATCTGACGCGCTCTCTCAAGGCCCGGGCATTGGCCTGCTGTTAACCGTCGGTTTGTCTGAACATTATCTATGCACGCTTACTGCACTTGACGCAGGCAGTGAACAGTCACCCGTCATGAGTCACGGTCATAAATCACCTCGATATACAGAAAACATCAGAGCGAAATTAATCGAGTGATTGAGAGCGAACGTGATAATTGAGCTCAACCATTAGGATCATACTTGTAATAAAAACTGCTGTTGTGAGACATCCCCATACATTATTAAGGATCATAGCAGCTCTGTGATGTATTATGCACGTGACTACAATACAATGTTGATATGGGTTTTACAGAAAGCGTTGCCCGTGAATTAAAGACAGGGTTGGTAATCTTTAAAAAAAAAAAACATTTGTAGTTGTAGTATTTGTTGAAAGTCTCTTCTGCATCCTGAGAGCAATCAATGGATTAAATGCTCTGACAAAAAAAAAGCCCGTCCAATGATTTCACTCAGCCCAAATGTAATAATCGGATTTTTCTTTAGGATCTTTTTTTTTTTTTTTTACATCTACCGTACTTTTGGTAGTTTCTCAAGATTGCCTACCATAGCTTTAACCCCCCAAACATTAAGGACAATATTAGTGTGTCCAAGTGACATTATGGTTCAACCAATCGAAAGGTGAGAACAAGAGGCGTCCCTTTTCAGAGTTGTATCACGATTAAATTACATGCGAGTAGACAAAATAAAATAAATAGCAGTGTCAAAATGTCAGAACGGCAATAACATAATAATAATAATAATATTTTTTTTTTATACGATGCTACAAGTATGAACAGGGGCCTGTTCTTCTAAATGGCAGGTTTACAGTTATCTGGATACGTGTGTCTTAACTAAATTCAGAAAACCCCGTCAAACGTTGGGATGTAACTCTGCAGACTTTAGATTACTCAGTAAAGCCCACGCTGTGGTGACACAACAGTCTGGTGACAACAACGTCCACTTACTCAACACGTCCTGTGGCTGCATTGCATTACTGTCTATTATGACTGCTGCTGGTGAGGAAACGGTAGGACGGTGCAGAGCTGTGACACTGTGACCGATGACAGGATGTTGTCTTCACACCACTGACGTTTAGCTGGTTATCCAAAGAAATGGCAACACTGCACCACCACAAAAAAAAAAACTAAAAATAGAGGCACGAAATTGAGAGAATGTGTGAGTGAAACACCATAAAATGTGAAAAAAAGTGAACAAATTTATAAGGTTGACATTGAAACCCACACAGAATAAAAGTAACAAATATTGTCCATCGCTGGTTTTAATTTAAACAAAACAAAAATATATATATATATATATTTTTAAAAATGTCCAAAAGTGATTTTGAGGTGGATTTTCCCTCCCAACGTTTTGCAGCAGACCCGCTGCAGAATGCCTGCTACAAATACATTGGTTGCATGTAAGAGCGAGGACTTAAAGGATTCTGCACAAATTACATTTTGCTAAACTTTCCATGACAACAGCGAGAAGAATCGCAGCGTTTCATATGACATCAACTTCAGCCAAAAGCTGAAGAAGCTAAACAAAGGCAGCTTGATTGGAAACTGAGAAAAAGAAGAAACCATAACATTGTTCTTACATTACATGCATGTGGGTGCTGATTTCTGGTAACACAGCTACTTGAGTATCAACACTTGGCTCCTTTGTTTCTAACAGCGGGAAGGTTGAACAGCAAAAGGCATCCCTGTGGTTTGAAGCTTTGCAGGCAAAACAGAAGAACATTCTCGTACCAAAACACTCGGCTTCAACTGCGGCTTTCGTGGTACAAAACAAACATCAGGTATCAGGTGTTCTCCCTAAAACAAAGACGAGAGCCGTTGTGCTCAGCGAGCGACACCGAGGTGGAGGAAAAAATTAAATTAAATTAAGTAGACGTTCTATATTTAAAAGATCCCATTTAATTTGTGGATATGAAATCGGGAAGCAGTTTAACAACCTTAATTCAACATGCAGTGACCATAAAGACATCGCAAAGATGTTAGAGGTGTGAGGATACGATTAGACCAAGCTGGTCGGCAGCTTTTATGTGTTCACAGTGATTATTTGTGTTCTAGTTACTCACCATAAAGTCATAAAAAAAACAAATCATGTGAAGGGCTGTGTTCTGACGCAGAACAATCAAGCTTATAAAATAGAGACGTAATAATAGATCTGTTTGGGGGTTGTGATAAAAATGTACAAAAGAGGAAGAAGGTGGTGGCTTTTCAAATAACAACGGTGTCCAAAATTCAGTCCGGATGTTGTTAGAAAAGAAAAAGTAGCTTTGCTCTTGTCCAAGCTGTGGCGTCCATACGTCTGATCCACGGAGTCATCCAGATGAAACCGTGAACGAACCACAGAGGCCTCTCGTACCGAGTGGAGCAGCGTGTTCGACAGTGTGGTTACACGACAGAAGCCCTCGAGTCTACTTTGGTACCTAAATCATTCCGCTTCCTCTCAGCCACATCACATCTACAACTGACGCTGCTTCACTAAGTTACAAAACTGTAGAAAATACTGTGTTTGAAACCAGGTTGTCAGAGGCTTCAATTGTTCTTTAATAAAAAAAAAAAAAGAAAAAAAAAAAAAAAAAAAAAAGAAAAAAAAAAGGTGTCCGCTGGCGCGTAAATGTCCGGGAATGCAAGGAAAGAGCACCATGTTTGCCATTTCTAGACGCTTTCGAAGCAGACGAAACAATATTCAATAAAGAATCCTTTTACTTTGCTATGCTGTAAAAAGGGAATTCAACTATATAAAAACTCCAAAAAAGAACTGTACAGAATAAAATCATCAGGACTTAAGTCTGCTCGTTCGTCTGATAAGGCACGTTTTCATACACGTGTTCCTTATGAATAGCGTCCACCGGCCTTCAGTGTTGAAGTCCTTCGCTTGTCTTCACACGTAAGCACCCAACGCCGCGTGGAACTCTGTGAGACACTGAACCAGCTGCTGGAACTTGGGCCTCTCCTCCGGGTCCAGGGCCCAGCAGCACGCCATCACCGCGAACCTGCAACACAGAGGGATCAAATGTCTGTCCACCAGCAACTTCAGGGTCACGCTGGCCCTTCTGGATGCATTGTAGGTAAAGAAAATGAAAATAAAGAAAACGGAGCCAGATGAGGGGGGTAATATTTTCAGAAATAACTCAACTTACAAGAAAAAATGTAGACAGTGGAAGACGTTACAATGTTTTTGTTTTGAGTTTGTTCTGGTATTATTAACCCCGTAATAAATATATATGTATGTGTATTTCTTTTACATGCAATGACTAGTTGTGTGTGTGTGAGACAGGATGCAGTGGGAGAGAGAGTGAGGGTGATGTAGAGCTGCTGTCAAACTGAAACAGGAGCTGCCTGTCCAGCGCTGATACAAACGAGGGAGAAGTAATCATTTTATTAATCAACGCATTCCCCTAAAACATATATTTTGCCACCTCTAATAATTTGGGAAAGAAAGCTGTCACCTCACCACCATTGTATTTAGAAGGAAACCGTGTGCAGCGGTCCAACAGATTTCAGACGATTGTTGACCGATGCCTTTGTGGATATTTAAAACTTCCCGTGGGATTTCCAGCACACGTGTGTTTTTTGGTGGGTTAAAAAGAATTTACAAAGCATATACTGTATGATGGATTTAGTGTCTCTGAAGCTCAGACATGAACGGATACTATTCCTTAATTATTAAAAAAAAGATGATTGGTTGACCACACTAAAATATAATAAAAAGTTAAGTGTATAATTAAATGACGCATCCCGATTTGAGACAAAAGGTTTTAATGTTGGGAAAAGCAAGTGAGGACGGTGGAAAGAGATGGCAGGGCTGTGAATCACATGAGCATAATCATGAAAATAAAAGGCTGTATTTTGAACCGAGTGTTCTGTTGAAATTTGTGAAAAAAATATTGATTAAAATGTGAAAATGAAAGATAATAACGTCTTCATAAAGTTCAGGCTGCCAGTGTTTTTTCAGAGTTGCGAGGTCGTTGATAAGCTTAAGGTTTAGCAACTCTACATTTCTATCTGATTGGCCTGCTGTGACACGCTTCATAAACTTACATCACGCGTTTATGTCGATGACAAGGATGAGCCAGAGTTCAGGCATGTCACAAAATGATTAACTGCTTATTAGTACATTTAATGAACATGATTTGGAGATAGGCCAATCTATCCATCAGTGTTTTCAGACTCCCTTTGGTTGAAACTTTAGAAGATGATACTTCTGTTTTGATAAAATGGATTTTTAGGTTCATTGTGTGTTTGTTTTAACATGCCTTGTAAAGGTTTATCGACTGCTGTTTCTCAAAGTCAATACCTGACCATATCTGTTTTTGTTGATCCTTGATTACTTCCTTTTTCTATTAATAATATTGTTTTTGCTCTTTTTATTTCTCCGTTTGATATTTATTTTAATTATCGTGCAAAAAATAAGTTGATCTCACGTACATCTGATTATGACTGCAACTAATGCCGACTTTCATTCTTGATTAATCAGCAGATTATTTTCTCAACTCTCGTTTCGTCTCTCTAAAATAAAATGTGGTGTTTGCTCTGTGAGTCAACGTACAGTTCATCTGGGCAGTTGATTGGTTGTGCTATTCGGTACCCATCCTTCAGGTAGGCCGACATCTCGAAAGGGTCGATGTCCACGTAGGGGGTCTGACCCAGAGTCATCAGCTCCCACAGCGTCACTCCGAAGGCCCACTGCAGAAAAAACACAACAGGCGCTGTTGATTAAAGCGCTGAGCATTCATTTTCTAAACAGCCGTTTGTCTTTTTAATGCGTCTTCATCACACCAGATGAACACGACCGCTTTCTATTCAGAGTGTGGAAAGCCAGCGGTGCAGTTAAATACAAAAAAATGTTCCGTGGGAACAATGCAAGGAAATTATGTAAAAAACATTTAATATGGAATGTGAATCATTGCAGCAAGTGTTTTGTTGAGCGGCTGAACGTAAACAGTCGGGTGGCCGTTGTGTTTAGGAAGGCCGAGGGTTCAAGGGCCCCGTGTCAGCGAGGGCCCCGCCCTGTGTGTGTTGTTGAGCGGACCCTTCGGGAGGAAACAAGGAAGAGAGGTGTTCCCATATCCGTGTTACTCTTACTATTGACCCGTGTCTGAGGTCACTGTTCAAACTAAAGAGTTCACGGAAGGTGATGACGCAGCATTTATTTGGTGAAGTGTGCTGCAGGAATGAGTCCCAAAACCCCGTAAATGAGTCAGCATTTTTGCACTTTGGGTTCCCTCGTATCAAAATCATTTTCTTCTTTGTAAATGTGTTTTTGGTAATATTAAGGTCTGTGGTTAACACAAGCTGAAGAGATTTTAACGTTTTGTTCTACAACATAACGTAAATACCCCTCTCACGAATTTAGAAGCTTTTGTGTGTCTTGAAAAAAGGCAGTTGCTAACAAGTGGCTAATTAAGACTACAAAACATCATCACTCATGTGATCAGGGTGTAGTTTGTTTACAGCCTAACGTTAGTTTTCTACTCCCGGCGATTGCTTTCACACTTAAAAAAAAGTCATAAAAGTGGTGATCTTTTGTGGAGATTATCTTGCTGAACCAATCGTGTCATAAAGTTATGTTTCTCACAGAACTTATTTTTTTTTGCAATTATCCAAAATGCGATGGAAAAATCCCATTTTCTTTTTGTGGTTGGCCTACAAAAATAGTCACACTCATCCCTGCAGCACTCTATTTCAGGACTCGGCTAATCGTTATCTGAAATAAAACCAACCTGACCGTGACTTTTGAACACAATACAACACAGAGCAGGTTTCTGTTGTGTTAGTGTGTCTTAACCTTTAGCGCGGTGACACCGAACCTTTAAAAGGAAGTGAAGGGAGTGATTGAGGACGCGGGGCGCAGTGATGGGTGGGCTTCTTAGGGAGGAAAAAAACATGATGTACATTAACCCACCCTGTTTCCAACACCGGTGCCCAGGCCACTGCCAACATTCCCTACAAGGGCTAAACATGCCAATAAGTCACTCGAGTAGTGACCACAGACATCAGGCTACGGGTCACTGATGTGCGTAACTCTGGCATGTGTGACGCTCGGATGATGCTACACAGCTCCAAGTACTTGTCTGGACTTCCCCTAACGTTTAGTTGGTTGGTAATGCTCTGTTGACTGTAAGACAAATTCCATGTATGCAAAAGCATACATGGCCAATAAAGCCGATTCTGGTAAGAGGAATTCAGAGGGGTGGGGGCATGTCTGGCTGATATCTGAGTCGTCTCTCTAAGGATCTGTCGGGCTTCCCGACTGTCTCCGCCGCGCCCGCTCCGCTATTCTGAGACAGGAAAGAGACACATGGTGCTCAACACCTCCCTTCCTGAGTCCAGGTGGAAAGTTTGTGGCAAATTTGAAGACATTTCCTCCCGGCGTTTCTGAGGTATCGTTTTCACGAGAGGATGCGGAGGCAAAAGAACTCCTGAGAGGCATGGAAAGGTTTTTACAGTGGATACACTGTCCTCAGATCCTCCATCTATTGGACGGTTGTTGTTGCAAGTCAACTGCTTATCAAGCAGCTCTTACCACGTCACTCGCACTGGAGAAGTCGTTGTTGACCAAGCTTTCCAGGGCCATCCAGCGGACGGGCCTGTTCTCATTATCCCCCAGACAGTGGTAATCCATGGGAAATAGGTCTCGGGCAAGGGCATTGTCTGTTATCTTCACCTGCATGTTGTCGTCAATGCTGTGGGGGGTGGGCGAGACGAGAGCGACACAAATGTTGTAAGTAATTACATTACTACCAAATCAATTGAAAGAAGAAATGAGGGCGAATGCCAGGGACACTTACACACAGTTCCTGGCAGCGAGGTCTTTGTGTATGACCTCCCTGCGAGCCAGGTAGCTCATTCCACATGCGATCTGGATGGCCATGTAAACCAAGTCTTGTTGAGAGACCGCCTGTGTGAGTGAGAGTGAGAGTGAGAGAGAGAGAGTGAGAGAGTGAGAGGCAATGTGCAGTTGAGAAGCAGACAGGAAAAACACAACAAAGGGAGGGAGTGGGGACAGGAGAACACAGATGGCCTGACTTTGCTGTGGTGAAATTGGTCTTCTGTGTCAAATTATTCTCATTTCCTTTGACTCGGGGCAAAGTTGGGAGTAACATCACAAAGACTATTTCAGACTTTAAATGCAAGAGTAAGGCTGAAAAGGCACTGCCGAGGTGCCCTTGAGCAAGGATTTGACCCCCACCAACTGGCCCTCGGGACGCTGTGTAGTAGCTTCCCACTGTTCATAATACTCGGCTGGGTTAAAGGTTACTGTGTACAATAAATAAAAGTTGATTTACATTTTTACATTTAATGCCATCTAGCATATGTTAGCATGATAAACTTAGATTGTTTTTACTTCGATGATGAACATGTTAGCGTTGTCATTGTGAGCATATTTGCATGCTGACCGTGCACTCAGGAAGAGCGCCCGGCTTTGAAGCTAAATTTGACATCGTGGCCAAACCCTGTAATCACAACTTCCAGCTCCTCATTGCATCGCGTCACGTGCCCAAAAAGACTTTTGCCAATAGACTTACATTGAGAAAAAGATGCCTGTAACTCAGCGGAGATTTTCTGTTGAAGTTAATCAACTTTCCAGTACGAACACTTCTGTTGCCCTTATCCTGGAAGTTGTAAAATACACCAATAGCCGAATAGCCGAGCAGTTGGGAGGCGGAGTTAAAGTAAACGCTAGTGCGGTTACTGTATGCGCTTCATGGATGAGGAAGCAGTGTGGAAGATCCAGGTAATTCTATTCCAAGGAAGGCTAACGTTTTTGGGCCTCATGCGCCTTCATGGGCAACTTTCATACGAACAACATCTTCTCTTTATACAACCATGCTGCTGAGGTCAATGCTTCACTGTGCTCAAGTACAGCCTCACAGAACGGCTTACGTGGCTGCAGACTCTTATTTTTTGGTTCGCGGTACAAAAGCTAGAGATGATGCGTGTTGAAATGTAAAATTACATCATTGACACTGCTGAACTGTGTATAGAATAGAAATATACTTTATTCATCCCCAAGGGGAAATTTGTCAAACAGACAGAGAGTAAATTTGATTTAAATGACAAAGAAAATCCCTTACTGAGAGGTTTGAGTGGGAGTCCGACATTAAATAAAGTTTGTTTTGTGTTTCGTTTGTGACCCGGTCGGTATGTTGAAAACAACTTGCTCATTTCGCAGCTAAACAGTTCAATAAAGTGTTTTCAGAATTTTGCAAATGCCTAAAGGAGCACTAAAAGAAACCAGGGGGACCAGATTTTTTTTTTTTTTTTTTTTTTTTTTTTTTTTCACAAATTTTTTTTTTTTTTTTTTTTTTTTTTTTTTTTTTCACACACACATTATCTGTATATATTTTTGTATTCGATCCAATTCACTCCACCGCACAATCCCTGGCTCGGACACACACGGGGGATTTTTTTAAGGCCGTTTAATCTTATCTGGCAGTGGACAGTGTGATACAACTTAAATTAATGAATCCCACAAACACAGGAAAACAAAGTCTTGGCAATCAGTGGACGGAGAAAATAACATTTTATGTCAACAACCTCGAGTAAAACTGAGACGTGGTACCCGTCCGGATCTCTGTATCCACCCTGCAGACAGTTGGTTCGTCAGCGGAAAAAGTACAAACTGTGAAAAGGGTCAACACCTATTTTTCTTTTCTTCTCCTCCTCCTCCTCAGTGCTTTACCTCCCAAACCAGATGTTCCCCTTCCCCTCAGTGCTGTATCTCCCATGCACTGATGCACCTCTGATTTATAGGTCGATGTCTATTGCAACAGCGCAACTTAACGACTATGTCTTTGTCTCCTACAACTGCCAAAAGTACTTAGTGAGATTGCAGAGAACGAAGGTGCTGATGTGTGTTACCTGAAACTGTACAAAGCCGTTTTTCATGAATGCAAATGTATGGCAAGCTTCGTCTTGTGATTGCAGAGTGTTTGCTACATCTGTATTTTGCAGCTGATTGATTGAATTTGTGCTGTGGCTTTGCCAAGCACATCTAAGACTCCCCGGGGTTAACGTGTACAAAAGCCCGATTGTCTACACATAATGCAAAAAAATCTCTGCCTTGAGCACCGGCTTCATGACTATATCAACAGTCCTAATAACAGGGTAAACAGTAGTTACTGGTTGGTGTGAACTTTGTGTTGATTGCTGCAAACGCACAAAACGTTCTTTCAGGTGCGACTCTTGGATCGAATCAGACTTTTCTTCCAATTTGGGGGATTCACTTTTACAGCTTAATAAAAGTCTCGGTGCAATGCCATACACGGCTTACATTTGAGGCGTTTATCTTAATGGTTTCATAAGTGTTTTTTGTTTTTGTGAATATGCATGCTTACCTGTGGGTTGTTGGCCTCGGCGAGCTTGCATTGCCGCAGGAACAGCTTGAGATTCCCCCAAGCCATGAAAGGCAACAGCACCATGGGCCTCTCACCATCCTCCGTGCACACGTTACTTATGGGCAACAGGTTTCTGAGTGCAGACAGACAGACCGACTGAGGAACAGGAACTGCGTGTAACACGGCTGCACATACTGTTCAGGTACATGTGTACATCAAAGGGATTCTTGGAAGATGGAAGTGCATGTTAGCGCGCGTGTGTGTGTGTGTGTGTGTGTGTGTGTGTGTGTGTGTGTGTGTGTG
>NW_022280097.1:1806442-1815873 GCF_004355925.1 Anarrhichthys ocellatus | reverse complement strand
GTGTGTGTGTGTGTGTGTGTGTGTGTGTGTGTGTGTGTGTGTGTGTGGGTGGGTGGGTGGGTGGGTGGGTGGGGGGTCATCCAAACTGTTGTGGAAGAGGAAGTTTCAGCGAATATCAACTTGACTGACCTCAAAAAGGAGAAAGAGGAAGGAGAGGGCCGACGTGACGACAATCTACGTAAAATGAAGTACCAAGCCTACTGATAAATATGGGGCTAAATAATCTACGCTAACGCTACTGTAATGTTAAACTAAAATCAATGTATTTAGAGTGTGATCATTTAAAAAATAAATATTGTATTATAAAAGTCAGGAGCGAGTCATTTGTGAGTGTTACATCTATGTTGGAAAACCCATTTTGTTCCCTTCACAGTCTGTTACAGTTTGTGCTCTGTGTGTAGAAATGTGTTCTTTCATCAGCGTTCACACCGAGACATTTAGAAGACGACCACAGGGACGGATTCTTTACTGCTACTCTTACAGCTTGAAGTGGTCAACGGTGATGGTAAAGTGATGGTCTAAGACGCATACCACATTGGAGTTATGTGGCGTTTTTGGCATTTTGTTTTTAAATTTGCTTCTATTCTATTCTATTCTATTCTTAAAATCTTAAAAGCTATTTAGTTTGTTTGATCAAACAAAAGGCAAATGCAACAAAAAAAAAACAACTAAACAGCACAGTGATTAGTGTTTGCTTCCACTCACCTATGATGAAGTCCACGAAGCTTGCAGCTTTCAGTCACCATCATGGTCACCTGCACCTCAGACGCATGATCTGAATCATTTGAAAATAGACACAAAATCAGATTTAAAAAATGGAGCAATGTGGCATAGAGTGACCTGAGCAATAAGGTCACTGCAAAGGTGAGGATACACTATCTGCGTTCTCATATAGTGCTTGATTGGTATACGTTTCCTCTGCCAACAGTCATTTGTAGTGGGAAACTTCAGAGGGAAACTCGACTTGTGCCAAGCTCACTGAGGTCCGGTTGTTTTAATCTGCGTGTGCAGCTTTGCCATCGTCGGGTACTTATGGGAGCAGCATTGTTCTTTTCCTCAAAAAAGACGCATGAGGAGGAAGTAAAGAGTTTAACAAGAGCCGAGACTGGCATGGGGATATTGTTCGCAGAGTGGTATCCACCCCTCTCTGAGTAAACACGGGAGAGTGCAGGGGTCAGAAGGCAGCTGGCAGAGAAAGCCGACACATGCCGCTGACAAAGAAGCTGACATGCAAACCCTGCAGCGTGAGCAAAGAGTATAATTCATTAACTGTCAAGTCCGTGTGCCGGTTATCTGGATCGCTGTGTTTCAGTCCAACGACTCATTACAATCACATTTTGGCATTTCGGCGATCTCTTTCCCAACCAGCGCCCTTCTTAAAAAAAAAAACCTGTAGCTGAGTTGCACATTAAAAATGAGAGGTGGGAAAACTTGACACTTGACTTGACAATATATTGAATTTCTTTGACAACTGTGCATTCAACCGTGCATTGCAGCGGGGATGGGAGCGCCTACCTTTCACCGTCTTCACAAAGACCTGCTTTTCCTTACTGGGGTCCTTTTCATCCAGCAGCACGCCGTGGAAGATGCGCCCGAACGTGCCTGTCAAAGAACAAACCACCGCTTTTTTTATTTGAGGAGAAAAAGGGCAGGAAAGACGAGGCCAGAGGCGCCGCATTCAGAGATAGAAATGTCACCTCGCTCACAGGTCAGGGTGCCCGGCTGATCTGTGGACAGAGGTGGACATGCTTCTGCAAAAGAGGGTTAGGCAGCATTGTCTCTCGTCTCGCTGACGAGAGACAAATCAAGACATTCACGGGGGGCTCAGAGGACCTTTCATCACATCGGGGAATACATAGGACGTGGAAAAGCCAAGTGAGCGCGTTCATCATCTCCTTTGTCTAAACTGTCACCCTGTTGCTCCAGGACTTTACTGAGGTAAAATGCCATTCAAGAACATAAATCATCAACATAAACTTAGAAGAAGAAAAAAATTGAAATCTGAGCCCCGAGGCGAACTCTGCCTTGTGTTTCGACAGGAGAGGAGTCGAAGCAGAACAACAGGGTTAGTGTTCAACTGTCTCCCTCCTGCCCCTACCTTCTCCGTCGAGCCTGTCTGGACCTGCTGGCTCCCAAACAACACAACCCAGTCAGAGTTCAAGCGCCTCCGGGACATGGCCTCGTGTTTGCCGTTGACTCTCGAGTTTTTAATATTTATTTATGGAATTGTGTATGTAGGATCTGATGTATGTGGATGGAACACATCAAGTCAAGTCAGATGGATTCGCAAGTACAGATGTTTGCCAGTGTGTTTACTTGCAGGTGGCTGTGGAGCACACTGAAAATATAGTATAAATCAGGATAGGTTATGATAAAAACAAGACCTATCAAGAGGATGTGTTTTAAACCAAAATAAGACTCTCATAAATCTAACAGACTAGCTAAACACCGATGTGGAAAAAGAAAAAAGCTAAATCAAAAGGGAAGTTTCCAGCAACGGTTACACAAGGCCAAATTAAGTCTCCAGGTACAGCTGTCATGGAGCCTAAACAGCTGTCCACGACCTGTTTGATCACCGCACCCATACAAAGTACAATTTGTCACAATCTATCAAAGTGAGTCACATTCACTGCCGAGCAAATAGCAAGACCAGTAATCTGGAATAGGACGGAAGCAATAAAGCTGTTGATCTATTCGACGTAGAGGACAGGCCGAGGGTTCAACGTAGACGATGGCCTGAGTCTGTTTTCACATCTGTAGTTGGGTTTGTTTGGAAACAAGGGGAAAAAATGGATCCATTGTTGCATTTTAGTTCTGGTCCGGTTTCCTGTTCACAGTGCCTGCTTACAAACTAACCAAGAGAAGTAAACATGAAGTCCTACAGACTTCGTTGATTGGACAGTTTTGGCGCCTGTCATCGTGCATCATCATGACCCACGTGGTGAAATAACATTCCGGTGACTGACAGCAGTTTATACAGCACTTTTAATGCTTCTGATGAGTCCAAGTACGGTATGTTCTCAAAGAGCTCAACAAGAAATGATAAGCATTATGAATAGCCCATTATTAGACTGTACATCGACCGCACGTTAGGAATAATGACTAACGAAAATAATTGAATTGAAAAATGAATAACAGCAGCTGTTTTGACGCGTGGCGTACGGCGGCGGTGTTTTTTGGCCTCGACAGGTAGAGACAGGATGGAACAGGAGGCTTCTTGTGTACCAATGATTTGGGGCTTATTACGGTTTCTGTCACTCTTCTTTTTAGTGAACTGACAAGCACACAGAGTCGGATACAAGCAGATCAGTTTCAACAGCTTTGACCTATTAATCGGGGACATACCCGTGCTGACCGGCACACGTGTTGAATGGCATTAATCGGTCATATAGTACATGGCTGTGCAGATCAATAATAAGATCGCTTCCTGAACAGATTTCACGATCAGCAGACGGATGTATAAGTAGTTAGTTACTAGCTTTTGAAATCCCACTAAAATCCCATGTCGGCCGTCATAAAATCCTGTGGTTGGTCCGTGTGCTTTCACACCGCAACCAAACCGCAGCAGACTCATCTGTTCAGGAGATCTCGGTTCGGTTGTTTGTTCCACGCCAGAGTTCGATTGACAGCTTTCACACCAGCCAAAGATAACCACAGCAGACGGGCAACCGGACCGAACAGGTCAGGTGTTAGTAGCACCAGCTCTGTAAAGCTAAAGCACTAAACATAGCAGAGGCTGTTTTGCAGGTATTTGGTCCTAAACTACAGTTTTGGACAAAATGTAATTTTTGACATACTGGTGGCATTAGTTAAAAAGTCAGGCCATCACCACAGTAAGGGTTGGAACATGAACGCCCATCCAGAAGTAGAGATATTTCAGTTTGAACCAAAGCCGGTGACCGAAAATCAACATCGTCGTCCCTGGAGCCACGGCACAAGCAAAGAAACATCCTTTGAGGGGTTCAGTTACAGCTTTTACAGTAACATATTAAAGGCTACAGTAATAAATTGAACAAAGACTACTGACCAAGCTCATTGAATTTCTAGACAGAAACAACCACTGTAAACCATCAGAGGGCCTTTAAAAAACACAACACCCACACTTTTCACTTCCATTGTGTTGCAGTCACCCTTGGGTAACTGTAACATCATTCACACTAAACCCCAGTGTGGGCAAAGCTCCAGATAGCGGAGTACAGTCTTGTCGGGTCCCATCACTCCGTGACGATGCCGAGTCGTCTCCAAAAGCATCCAGCGTCTAAAGCGAGAGTCTGCTGGAGCCAAAACTGAAGCCCAAACAGTGAAGTTTATCTTTCATACAAAGCCAAAGAAAGAGAGTTAGAAACTTCACCGTCTAAGGCTCTCTGTCAATATGTGATTGCCCTTGGAAAGAACAAACTATTGCCTTTTTGGGTTCATGGCAAGGTTTTACAGACACACTGATGAAGCATGCGAATACATTCCAGGGAAAAAAACGCCGCATTTGTGTTCAAAGGTCACCTTTAAAAAAAAGAAAAAAAAAAAAAGAAAGAAAAAAAAAAGAAAAAGACTCACAGATTCAAAAGTCAATAAACAATAAATATACCCTCTTATACCCGCCGCATTCATTAATAAGCTAGTGAAAATAAATCAAATCAAATGTCTGTGCATCAGGAGATGTTGAACCTCATCAGAAGAAACAACAGCATGCAGCAGCTTTGAAATTCTTCTTGCACCTGTTTGCAAACAGTTTCTGGCAACCTCCTCGATAGCTACAACTCACGGCTGTTAACAGTCGCTAGCGGAAGCTTGTTACAGTTTAAAGTGTCTGAGGCTCTTGTGTCGTGTAAACAGCTACGATCGAGGCCCATCTAAAGCAAACTCCTAAAATGAGAAATGTTGGGCTGTGAAAGACGACAGCGTTTTGAGTGACATTGTGATTGGTCACAAAACGTATCTGAAGCAATATTCAAATATTAGAATAGGATCAGTTACAGCAGCTGCCCTCCTGTAGGTTTTTATCATTTTTATAACACACCTCATTCCTCAGGTGTGCCAATAACAAGATGGCATTCATTTCATTTCATCTCTAATTATATGGTTGGAGGCTACTTATTAATTTCCAATACGCATCACTATTATATACCCAGGTATAGAGTTTACACAGAGAGCTAAGCCGACATCTCAGGCTTCTACAGAAAATCCCTTCAAACGGTACAGAGGGATCATAGGCTTAAAGGGATAGTTGGAGTGTTTTGGAGCCTCACTATCCCTTTAATCGTTGCAGCCCGTTGGCTATTTCTCTCCTTAGTTTGTAAAGGCTCTTGTTATTGTGAATAAACATTTGAGACCTACACTTTAAGGCTGTAAGACTCCAACACGTTTCTGTCCTTCAGCTCAGAAAACGTAACATGCTTTCAATATAAGACACATAGAATCATCAGACATGTGTTTGTATATAATCACATGATTTGGCCACTTTCCAGGTTTTATGTGATCGCTCTTTTCCATTTGTGGCACCTCGATTTGTTTTTTTGAAGAATTCTTTCATAATAATTCGTATATGTGGGAGAACCACTGCGTAATCCTCAGGCGTAGTTTGTCTTATTTTCACAAGACAATTCTAAGTGAGATTACAGGAGAATCATAAAGAGTCATTCTCAGAAGGAAGGAAGAAATGTCGAACACTCTGCATGACACAATCTGTAAGCAGCTCCTCTTAGAAGAGCCGAAAGCAGAACATTCTTGAGATGATGGTGACACCTTTCTGGAGAATACAAAAGTGGAAGCATGGGTGAGACGGAGAAAAATCTACCTTCGTGCAAGACGTCCCGTAATGTGACTCTCTCCCTTGAGATGGCGATGTCTTTCACTTTAGCTTTGGCCTCCATTAGAGTAACACTCCTCAGGTCATTCTTCTCAATGCGGAGAGATGGGTAACCTGCGAGGGTGGAAAGACACACACGTCTAGAGGTAAACAACACTTTCAGAAAGGGATTGACAGGTCCTCTGACCGAGATTACTGCTGGGAAAACCAGCCTCAGTATCTTGCACAAGTATTCACCCCCCTTGTACTTTTCTACATTTTGTCATGGTATAACCACAGATTCAAATTTATTTCATTGGGATTTTGTGTAATGGACCAACACAAAATAGTCCATTTGGAAGTCGGGGGAAAGTTTACATGGATTTCAAAATTATTTACAAATAAAAATCTGAAAAGTGTTGAGTGCATATGTATTCACCCCCTTTACTGTAAAACCCCTAACAAAGATCTGGTGCGACCAATTGCCTTCACAAGTCACATGTGCAAGTCACATAATTAGTAGATAGGGTCCACCTGTCTGAAATGTAATCTCAGTATAAATAAACTTGTTCTGTGAAGGCCTCAGAGGTTGTTAGAGAGCATTACTGAACAAACAGCATCATGAAGACCAAGGAGCTCACCAAACAGGTCAGGGGTAAAGTTGTGGAGAAGTATGAAGTATGGTTAGGTTGTAAAAAAACATCCCAAGCTTTGAACATCTCACGGAGCACCATAGAATCCATCATCAGAAAATGGAAAGAATATGGCACAACCACAAACCTACCAAGAGAAGGCCGTTCACCCAAACTGACAACCCGTACAAGGAGAAAATTAATCAGAGGAGCAACCAAGAGGCCCATGGTAACTCTGGAGGAGCTGCAAAGATCCACAGCTGAGGTGGGAGAATCTGTCCACAGGACAACTATTAGTCATGTACTCCACAAATCTGGCCTTTATGGGAGAGTGGCAAAGAGAAAGCCACTGTTGAAATAATTCACCCAAAGGCATGTGGGAGACTCCAATGTCAATTGGAAGAAGGTTCTTTGGTCTGATGAGACAAAAATTGAGCTTTTTGGCCATCAGACTAGACACTATGTTTGGTGAACACCAAACACTGCACATCACCACAAACACACCATCTCCAGCGTGAAGCATGGCGGTGGCAGCATCATGCTTTGGGGATGCTTCTCAGCAGCAGGCCCTGGAAGGCTTGTAAAGGTAGAGGGGAACATGAATGTAGAAAAATATCACCAAATCCTGGAGGATAATCTGACTCAGTCTGCAAGAGAACTAAGACTTGGGAGAAGATTTATTCTCCAGAAAAGACAACGACCCCAAGCATACAGCAAAAGCTCCACAGAATGGTTCAAAGACCACAAGGTGAATGTTCTGGAGTGGCCAAGTCAAAGCCCAGACCTAAAATCCAATCCAATTTGTGGCTGGACTTGAAAAGAGCTGTTCACACCCGATCCCTGAGCAACCTGACGGAGCTTGAGCTGATTTGAAGAAGAATAGAGAAAAATCTTAGTGTCCAGATGTGCCAGCCTGAGTGAGACACATCCACACACACACTCAGTGCTGTGATTGCAGCCAAAGGTGCATTTACTAAATACTGACCTGAAGGGGGTTTACTTTACCTTATATATTTTTTAATTAATTTATATTATTTTGTAAAAATCTGTTTTCACTTTGATATTAAAGAGGTTTTTTTTTTTTTTTAATTCTTGTCAAAAAAGCCAAATTATATTGACCATTATTTCATGTATAAAAGCAACAAAAGGATGAAACATCCAAGGGGGTGAATACTTATGCAAGGCACTGTATGACTGAGCCACTGACTCAGAAGGCTTTCTTCTAAAAACACACACAATCCTCATTTGAATTCAGTGAATTCCAGCAATTATGACAAACACAGTCAGCCAGCAATGTACAGTACCCTGCACATGTTGCATGAACACAACTTCATGCAAAGTCCTGTATTGCAGAACTTCCATTACATAACCTCACCGTGTACTCACTCTGTCTGCTGGCTGTCTGAGGTAGAAGAGAGTTTTGATTTTTTTTTTTTTTTTTTTTTTTTTTTTTTTAACAACACACAAACAAAGTTCCCCACAGCGTCTGCACACAGACGAACAAAACACGACCCCGTTATATCAACACACTCGGTGGGTACACAACATGTCAGTGATGAGAGATAACACATTGTAAACCCACTGGGCCTGCAGCTCACTGCTGCCAGGCTGAGCCGTGCGCGGTCGCTTAGACCGACTGCAGATAAAACAGTGGACGAACGGAGACAAGCACCCGCCAGATTAAGTCGGAGGCCATGGCAGTCGATCGGCCTCCGGGAGACAACAGCCCCTACTGGTTCTTGTATGCTACATGAGATACTTATACTACAGAGAACACAAGTTAACAGCTTGGTATGTGAGAATGAAGTGCGAGGGGTCAATCCAGGGCTTTAATAAATAAATAAATATCAAAAACACATCCCACATAAGTTCAAAGATGAAGACGTTGCAACATTAGTTCAAAGTTACTTTGTATAAAGGTTAAATCTCTGCTGTAACTGTATAGTGAGTGTAAACACAGTACAGGTCAGTGCTGCCCTCTACAGGTCACACTAAGAGAAACATGTATTTATAACAGAATGACAAAGAATACAGAAGTCCAAATATAACAATTAAAAACACTACGAAAACAAATAATCAGAAAAACACACATGGGGAACCATACAGTCTATCGCACATGTTTCTGTAGTGCCTGGCTGTTTCTTTCTAGCAGAAATAATGCACCGAGAGCCTGAAGAGGCCCGTATGACAACAGCCAGAGACGGTGGTCCAAAGAATCACTCGTGATGGTTCCCTACTCCGTACTCCACCACCACATACAGAGGTGGAAGTATTCAGATCTTTTACTTATGGAAAACTACAGTGTCAAAATACTGTTACACGTAAAGCCCTGCATTCAAAGTAAGTACAAATAACAGTACATATATAATTATAGTGATGCATTTAAGTGCTTTGATTTTAAGGCTACTTTTAATTACTTTATACAGTGCATCCGGAAAGTATTCACAGCGCTTCACTTTTTCCACATTTTGTTATGTTACAGCCTTATTCCAAAAATGGATTAAATTCATTATTTTCCTCAACATTCTATACACAACAACCCATAATGACAAAGTGAAAACTGTTTTTTGCAAATTTTTGCAAATCTATTAAAAATAAAGAACGAAAACATAACATGTACAGAAGTATTCACAGCCTTTGCTCAATACTTTGTTGAAGCACCTTTGGCAGCAATTACAGCCTCAAGTCTTCTTGGGTATGATCCCACAAGCTTGGCACACCTATTTCTGGGCAGTTTCTCCCATTCTTCTTTGCAGAACCTCTCAAGTTCCATCAGGTTGGATGGGGAGCGTCGGTGCACAGCCATTTTCAGATCTCTCCAGAGATGTTCAATCGGGTTCAAGTCAGGGCTCTGGCTGGGCCACTCAAGGACATTCACAGAGTTGTCCCGAAGCCACTCCTTTGTTATCTTGGCTGTGTGCTTCGGGTCGTTGTCCTGTTGGAAGATGAACCGTCGCCCCAGTCTGAGGTCCAGAGCGCTCTGGAGCATGTTTTCATCGAGGATGTCTCTGTAC
>NW_022280097.1:1780982-1801442 GCF_004355925.1 Anarrhichthys ocellatus | reverse complement strand
CCACACTAGATAATGACTGTCCATACTAGATAATAATTGTGCACACTGTGCTGTGCTTTAGATTAATCTTTATGGTATAGTATGTATTTTTTTTAAATAGTAACAATTCACTTGTGCACTGGGGACGATGGTGTTTATCAACAGCACGCTCAGAAACCCTAAAATAAATACTGCCTACTGACTTAAGTGTACTTCATTTAATCACTTATCTAGCATTAACACTTTACATACTCATACAGATCTGGAACACTGGTTCAGTTTGTTTCAATGTATGTGATTGGTAGATGAGGGAAGATTTTAAGTAAATTCACTTTGTGTCAGCATATCAATGTTTACTAAATGTTTTATTCCATTTTTTATTTCTTAGTTTATTTGCATCGTATCGACTGTCTCACTGAGCTTTCTGTTCTTGTTATTATCGCCTTGCTTTTGCTGCTTTGCTGCCAAAGCACTTCGTAAACTCTGGTTTTAAATGTGCTGTATAAATAAAGTCATTATTATTATTATTATTATAATAATGTCAACGTACTAGCATTTCATTGGTTACTCATGCACCTCACTTGGCAATAGATCACTGTTAACCATGATCTATTGCCAAAAAGCCAAACAGATGAAGGGCTAGTTAGGTGTGCAGAAGGATGAGTGGAGGGGTTTTGTCTGAGTTAGTCATCACATTGAGTTACACTAAACACCTTAGGATGAAGGCTGTGTTCACAGTCGCTGTGTTTTCTTAAACAATGAGAATACACACAACAAATTAAATACATCCGTCTGTCTTTCATCTTAGATTATTGAAGAACTGTCGCAATTATTTTCATTATCCATTCGTTCATCGATTATTTTTGTGACACATCACTTAATTGGTTCATCTATAAAATGTTAGAAAATAGAAAAAAGAAAAAAAATCCAATCACAAGAACTCAGAAGCCTGGGTCTCTGTTTTTACAGTAAATCCCGATATCTTAGAGGCTAGAAGCAGAGACCAACGACTTGACCGATGACTCATTTATCACAATTGTCTGTAGATCGACTAATTGATTAATAAAACATTGTTACAGCACTAGTTGATGGGGCCTTTCTGTGGCTTTTCACTTAAACTAAAGGAGTATCTGTGCAAATTACGACACACAGTACAGGCTTGAACCAGTCTTCCCTTTGTTGATGTCTATAAAGGCTGTATGTACTTGTACCTGACTGCTCACAATAGAAAGGCAGCCACGTGCAGTATTCATCTAAAACACTGTTACATTCAGAAAACTAGGGACAGAATATGGTGACGGTTAAAGTGTTTATGTCCATTACTACATGATGACGATATAGTATGATAACTCTAAGTGTGACGTCGTCTCTGCGGCTTCACTGGAACTTACTTTTGGTTTCATGTGGGGGAGCACCGGGGTTTTGGAAGGAGGTGGCAGCAAGCTGGAGTATGGGTGCAGAACCAGGGTGATTGTCTGATGACAAGTGGAGAGGGGGAGGGAGTGGAGGTTGGGAGAGAGAGTGAGAGAAAGAAGTGATTTAATGGATAGCTCACCCAAATTACAACATGACCTGAATGGATGGATGGATCACTGTTGTGGCTGTACATTGTCAGCTCACACACAAAACATCAAAATAAACCAGGCATGCTTGCCAAGTCGAGTTCACCTTCCAATCATTGAGTAATAAAAAATTAAAAAAAACGAATGGATGATAGTGGTGCAAATAATCACATTTAGCAAAGACATGAGGGAAACAAAACAAAACGCGGGTCGAACAAAACACACAACAGGCGAGATGTGGGTTTGTATCCACAAGAGGACAACGAAGGACAATAAATAAATAGCTGATGTGCTTTTCTAGATGTTTCAAAGATGAACCACAGAGATCAATGTGCCCAGGAGATCAAGATTAAATTCATAATTATTTCATGAGGTGATTACATCTACAGATGTATCCCGACTTAGGTTGTATGAACAGCTGCCTGTCTGGAGAAAAATGACCCGTAAATCTCACCGACATACTTTGCTTTGACATGAACAGTCTGGAAAATGTTATAGGAAAACTTTGAACAGGTCAGGGGAAGATGGATCTCTCTAAGACTGTAGCAGAGTGACTGGGTTGTAAATGTGGATTAGGAATTCTTACAGGCAGGAAAGTGCCTGACCATTATATACATTAGCATTGAATTATTCTGTTTGTAAATTCACTTTGATGGTGTTGGTGTATAAAGATGGCTCATAATAACTTTTCAGTATTGTAGCAGTGGTGTGGCAACTTCCAGAGACTGCAGGTAGTTTCTGCTCCCAGCCAAGAAATAGTCCGACACATAAACGGCAAAATGTAGTTTCTTTCACTTTGGTTTGTTTACGGATTAATCGCAGGAAATGACCTGTTAATTAGTGATCTTTAGAGGTTCTGGTAGGCAGATTATGTTCCCATTGGACATAGGCAGGGTCTTGGCTGGCAAATATGGAGCTTAGCTGGTTAGCTTAGCATAGCATAAAAACTGGAAACAGCTGGCCTGGCTAACAAAATCTACCTACCAGCGCCTCTAAATATGAGTAGTTAACATGCTATATATGGTGTTGCACTAGGAACGAGGCACTAGGAAAGCTAACGGCATTTAGAGGACTGAAAAGCAAAACAGGTGTCAGTTTGTAGCTTCATGTCGCCGGCTTCCATTGAAGGTGACTTGTAGCCTGTTGATGTGTCGCTCACAGTGTGAACACAGCATCATATATTTAAGAGGCAGATGTGAGAGCAGCATCGATCTTCTCATCTCACTCTAGAATTAGAAAGTAAATAAGCATGTTTTCCAAGATGTGTTCCTTTAAAATTGAACTGACAAAGACGATTAATATTAGTATAACAGGCATGAACACTCTGCAAATGTAATTGGTTTACAATGTGAAACAGGCAGAAGTTCTACTGTGGTCAGGTAAAGGTTAAACAGTCTATTAGATGAGAGAGAAGGAAAAAAGTCCTCTGACTTAGAAAGAAATATTTGTCAAAAAGTCAAATCTTACATGAATTCTAGGGCTTTAATCATGGCAACCCTGAGCCCCATCACTTACACTGTAATCACAGTAAATAAAAGGCCGAATCCACATGGTGAACAGAACATTGATCAGTACGGTGTTTATATTGCAAAGCATGCCATGTTATTTCCACTCCCTAATACATTACAGACTTACCCATAATTAGAGTGGGTGCCAGCCAAGAGAACAGAGGGCTGTGTGAGTAATCATACTGCCACCTAACACCACGAACAACTAACAAAGAACTCTGCTGGAGGAAATGTACTAGAGCTGAAATCCTAACACAGTTCTCAGGTAGGCGAGTGTAATATTCAGACTTTACTATAACTCTGTTACTCTACGTCTGTGTTTCCCACCGTGTTCTATATTTACATCAATTCCAATAGAAAAGACTGCTTGTGCTCGTCTAACTGCTGAGCAGCTGGCCTGACGCAGAGCACAGGGTGAGTACATCAACACGTCGCTCACACTGTAATGGGTCACAAGGGTAGCAGCGACAAAAAGACAGAACATCACTGCTCGGACTCTGCTCTTCATTACAATCTTATGACACTAGTTCAGCTAACTGGGTCATTCGCAGTCGATTATTGCATTTGGAAAAGCATGCACACACCAGTGTGAGACGAGACTGAATCCGCCTGAATGTACTTAAGCCCTTCTAGGTGTCATCTTGGAAGGGTAATTACCTCTACAAAAATGTTTTTAACTTGAGACGTGAACTGACGCTGCATCTTGTTACTTGATTGCCTTTGGGTGTTATTGCGGTGAGAGGGAGTAAAGTCTCTTACTGGTGACGGGGGCGGCGTTGTTTGGAGTGTCCGCCCTCAGGTACTGTGTGGTCTGGGTGGACGGCTGAGACAGGCCTTGCGAGCTGCCGCTGTCACTCACACTGAAAGACACAGAGAAGAAGAGCCAGGAGTCGTTATCCAGAAGCACCAGGGCTGGGTTGCATCAGCGATTGGTAAATCCATTTCTACATTAGTGTATAAAGTCCTCTCTACGTTCTTAGCAACTACAAGCTAGTTTAAAAGTTGTAGATTTATTAGAACTGAACATCATGTGTAAATCACTGTCCAATCAAAGGCATCTAGCTGCTGGAGTTATAACCTCAGAAAATGATGGAGTATTGCTGAAGTCTTTGTAAATGTAGGATTGACTTTGTTATATTAACTAACATGGGGAAATAGGTGTGTTTAAGAAGTAGTTACTCTACATTACATGAACAAGTGAATGTCCCATCACTCCAACTGACCCTTGTGATTTGAGGCATATTGTGAAATGTAACTGAACGCCTTCCCAGTTTACATATTTAATTAATTGCATTTCAATCAAGAGTCAGGTCAGATATGATGACCATGTTTCATATGACTTTTTACAACCTCTGCTCTAAGGTCATGTGTTGACACGTGATCAGGTTCAGTGAGCTGTGCAACAGTTACACCTAGTGTTCAGTCGGTGCAAACATTTCACAATAACTAATCTCTACAAAGAACTAGTGCGTGCGTGCGTGCGTGCATTTAGTGATGTGTAAATCTCCACTTCTGATAAAACCAGGGTTATTTTGATCTTTAAAAGCAGCCACTGCTCTCCAACAAGAATCTAGACTTCATTACAGACTCATTTAAATACTTGGTCTGCAATTAACGATTATTTTATATTTATCGACAAATCAGACAATTATTTTCTCGATTAATTTTTAGGTCCATAATACGTCGCAATTTTCCAAAGCCCAAGGTAACGTCTTTAGATTTATTTTGTCTGACCATCAATGCAAAACCCAAAGATATTCCTTTTATCGTAAACGCTACAAAAAACTAGTGAATTCTGAGCAGTTAAAAAACGTCCTCAAATAATGAACCTAATGATCGACCTCATGCTGATCAGAAACCAGAGTGATTTTTCAAAAGAAGGCTCTAAATTTGACAGATGTACAAAATATTCTCGCACAACACGAGGATCCCATCATGCAATGTCATCGAATCGAGCCACTTTGGCCAAACAACATTACAGCAACTCAATTAAGACAGACTTCCACGGAATGCAAGAAAACATTCTTTGTACAATGTTAAATGTACCACTGTCCCAATGGCTCACATCGATATGTGATGACCTGCGTGGCCATCTGGAGGGGAGATTACAGGAAGGAACGGGAACACACTTGAGTGCAGGTTTCAACTTGATATAATCCTCTTCGTGGAGCTGACCTATTCTTGTTGGGCTATGAACACCAGCATTCAGCAGGAAATACTAACATAACTTCCACAGGTGACACACACAACTTGGCTGTAAATACTCTGTGCTGTGCGCTGGTTTTCATCAGCCTCAGTGCGACGAGCGTGTGTTGCTCCACTGATATACACAACAAAAGACTATGTTCTGTTTGGAGGCGGGACAAACAAAAATAAACAAACCTGTCCTCCATCTCCACCCTCTTCATGCTGTGCAGGTGCAGGATGGCCAGGATGATGGCCACCAGGAAGATGACAACACAGCAGACACTCACACTTATGTAGAACACATGGGTGGAGGTGGTGGGGGCGGTCACGCCATCTACTGATGAAAGCAAGCCGCACATTAACAGTTAGACACGGCATAGGAGAAACTGGGGCCCACCAAAATACCATCCTCATTACAGCTAAAGCTTCAAAAATATGAGGTCAGGCAATGAGATAAAGACACGAGTGAGCTAAACTATAAGAGCACTGAGGGCTCCACTTAGGGTTAATGGAGGCCTGGAATAGTAGAGGCTCTGCCCAGGATCCAGTGTCTGAGAGCTTTTTCTCATCACCTCTCTAAAAGCCTCTGAGGGCCCCAGGTTCCTCGGGCCTACCCAAGCAGAAGGGAAACAACCCTCTAATGGCACTTTGTTACTCGGGCAGTGGGCTCACAAAGAGCCTGAATAAATCCTACTGGAAGAGGACAGCCACTCTGGGGGGAATCATACCCCTTGGTTATGAAAAGTTAGACTAACGTGCACTGCTATACAGAGGGACTCCTCAGTACTAATGTAACCGCTGTCTTGTCAGGCTGATGCCACCCGTGATTGACAACACATGGAGCTGGAACATAGAGATCAGCAGAGCATGATGTGGAGGTGAGCTCACTTACAGTCGGGTCGTGGAAGAGTGTTATTGTTGAGGGGAATGGTAATCTTTGGGTCTTCTATTCCTGTTCACAGAGGAAGAAGGAAGGAGAAGCATTAGATCAACTCTACTGACTGGCAGACTTCATTCACACACTATATTCAGCGTTGTCTGTAATGCTCAAAGGAAAATAAACAACGCTTATGTACTCTATGAAACTAAAAATGCCCTTATAAGTTTCCACTGTCATGAAGAGCCAGAGCCATGCACGTAGTTCCACCACATCTCATGAACTCCAACGATTAATCGGGCCGATGCCACATTAAAAAGCAACCGCCAAGTATGAGAAGTCATTTTTTAATAGGACATAACAACGCTGTAAATGTGGTCTGTGTGATGTAAAGATGTCTCTCTGTGTTGAAAGAAAAAAATGCAGAAGCCTTAAAAGGAAATTGAAACCACCAAAAGGCTAAATGGCTGACTTAGAAGTGATGATCGGCGCCGATCTTTTTTTTTTTGGCTGCTGTAGTCAATAAAAGCTGGTTCCAAATCTGTAGTCCCTCTCATTAGAGAAGGGCATAGAATAGAACAGATGAATCATCAATTACATAACTGTCACTGAAGTGTCAATAACATTAAACAAACTTCTCATAACGTGTTCTAATAGTCCTTAGTCCTCAAACGGATAGGTAGTACAAACTAAATACAAAAGAGTGCAAGATAAAAGGCAATAGAGAGACTTGTGTCTCGCAGTGTTCTTAACTCTGATAGTTCCCAGTTGACAGGGGAGGACAAGCTCTCAAGCGGAGGCCCAGGGACACAAACCTGAAATAACTTTCTTCTAGGCTAAGCTTTCCTTTGCTGCAACTCTCCAGATGCAGTCCAAGATGACAGGTAGGATTAACCAGCACACATTCTGAGCACCGCTTAGGCTGCTAATTTGACTCGTGCTCAACATAAGATGGGGACTAAATTTGCTTCCGAGGGGAACGGGACAAGAAGACCTCTTGGCCACATATAATTATCTTCAGTCTGTTTGAAAATAGCACAGAACTGAATGCGGAATACGAAAACCTGTACATCTCACTGCAGCATCTGACACACAAATTCTCCTCAAACTCCATGTTCTATGTGGAATATATTTTGGAAACAAACATTTTATCTAAGTATCAAAACAGTAAGTGTCACTTTCTAATAGGGTTAGGGTTGTCATAGCAGGAGAAGCACAGGTGTTACTAATAACGTCAACGATGCACAGCCATCATTACTGTTATTAATTGCACCTGTGCTTTCTCTGCGATGACGCGTAAAGACGTCTGCTGTGGAAACGGTCCACAGGTGGAGGAGTAATGACACTTATTCAGTACAGCTGCACCACCTTATCAGCTGATCATCAAGAGACTTACTTTTATAGCACATTTTCCTCCTCTTGAAGTTCAGCACTGTGTAGTTGTTGGCATGGATGGTCAGATTGAGTTGCACTGTTAAAACAGCCTCTCCATCGACCTTGCCGGAACAGAAGAGGTCCACTCTAAAGACTGTAGAGACACACACACACACAACACACAACACACAAGCGTCATTTAGAGAACCTTGGTCTCCTGATATCTGGTCTGAATCTTTATTAGCAATCACATGTCGGAGCTGTATGAGATCGCCGAGTAGTAAATATTTATATTTATAATGAATGACTTGTTTATGTCGTATAAGTTGGGCAGAAGCCTGTAATTGTTACAATGGTGTTTACAACTTTAACACCAGGACTGTAATTGTACAGTTTAGTCATTTAGAAATTATGAAGTTAATTCCGAAAGGAAAAAGTTCAACATTTTCAAAATACTTAAAAATTTGCAAACCAGCAGTGACGCCACTCATTTCTTAACTTGAGCACCAGTTTAAAACCCAACGTTTTGATCGGCCTCACATCCTGGTTAGTTATTGAAAGTAAATGCGCTTTTTAAATCTGTCGATGCAGACAGACAATCACTGGTAGCACCCAGCACACTAGCAGCATGGCGTCACACAAATGAGCCATTTAAGTGACACCGTCGTACAACCCTGCACTAATCACCGCAGCCGCCATATTCAGGCACATTACCCTCCAAAGAACTGCAACTTGACGTTTTTTCACTATTATATGGATAAAACAGACGAGATATAACGTAGTAATAAGGGAGTTTAAAGATACTGGTGGCCAGATTTTGTTAGCCTTGAAGGTATTTTCCTTCCTCTGTTCATGCGAGTGATACCAATGTTGGAATGAGGGCTGGGAGGCGGGTTTGAAGGCAACACCAGTGTGCTTGCCCTGGGTCATTTTATACTCAGAAGACATGCTTTTTTTGGCTTCATGCGCCACTGAGCAATTGTATTTTAAAGAACAGCCTCCAACGCTGTATCCAGCTCTCTTCATACGTCCATGATTTGCACCACAGACTTCCGATGACCGAGCTGGCAAAGTTACGATCAGCCATCTCCTGATTTAAATGGGATAAAATGCTGTGTGGCTCTTCTAGAATTTCCAAATGTTATCGAACCAAACTGATCAAATGCTGATGGTGAAACTATCATCATTTCCAAAAATTCCAATTGACACAGTTAAAGAAGTATGGATTTCCAGACACCATTTTGAAAAGTCTGCAAACTGCAGGTATGTGGGATCCCCATGAGCACATGACACAACAAAAAAAGTAGGTATTTGACAAACCAGAGGGAACACGGGGCACCTCCCCCTGAATGGAGATGTTGCTCCGTGGCTGGTTCATGGCAACAGGGTTGTCCATGAGGAAGCCAAGCCGGTAGTCAACCTATGAACACGGAATGAACGAGAGGTGTCAACACAGAAATGGGTCGCCTTGCATGAGTGTACAACGGTAGCATGTATTGAAGGGGTTAATCGATGATTGCAGTCTCTGAGACGTACCTTTGTCTTGGAGTGCCATGAGAAGTGAAGGCTGTTGGTCTCACTGGGCACCGGCAGGGTGAAGGAGAGAGCATAATGATTCACCACATCGTCTCGCACATAGTAGAGCTCTGCGTCTAGGCCTGTGTGAGGGCAGAGCACATAACATTGTATCTTATGAGAAATATTTTGGAAATCCAGAAGAAGAGAGAAAAACCAGCACACTGGGGATAAAAGACAACATAGAGGTAGATTTAGACACAGCCTGAGGAAAATGGTAAAATATCCACTCAGACCGCCAGCTTGGATTGGGGGGGTTCCCCACAATAAAGCAGATGGACTAACCACATCTGGTAGTACTCGAGACCTCTTAAGTGCCCAAAGTGAAAAACTTCAAAACGTTGACGTGAGGCAACATTCAAATATGACTGTGATTTTCTATCCAGGAAACACAATTGGGCAGGGGAAGGGTTAAGAGGAAGGGATTGGCATGCCTTAGATAAAACGGGACTCGCATACAACACCCAGTCTGTTCAACCATTCCTTATTTTCCTCACTGCTGCATCAAAAAGTCACGCATGTCTAATGTATAATGGTGAAATCCCCCGACCCCGGCCTGGGGCAGTGCTATCAGTCCTTGAACGCTGTGTGCGAGTGGGGTCCGTCTATCAGTCTGTGAGTATCTAGTTTAAAGAGAGGGGAAGAATGTGCCCGGGCTCCCCCGATACCCTCGGGCTACCTCAGAGCTCCGGCTCAAAGACCTTTCTCACATTGGCTCAATTAAAAACAGTCTCAGGCATTTACCAACTCAGAGGGTGTTACATAAACTAGTCTCCAACCAGGCCCGCGGAGGAAGATGGCTGGCTGTCCTTTCCTTTTCCTAAGACACTGCTCCGTGTACATCTTGACTAAAACCCATGGTTGAAATTAAAAGGTAGCTCTATACATGTAAAAAAAAAAAGAAAAAAAAAAAGTGAAAGTTATGAGCAATTACTTAAAACAAATATGATTTTTATGACTGATTATCCAAATAGCATTTTTAGCATTCAACTAGCAAAACATCTCAAAACAAAGTGCACAAACATTTCCCCAAAGCTTTCAACCACATCTCATGGTCTAGGTCATGGACAGGGAGATGTTAATAATAATAAATGTCATTGTCAGACTCAGTTAAGACCCTATGACAACGGAGAAAAACACCTGCTGATGAGGACCAGGGGATGAAAGTGAAAAACCCTAGAAAAAGGCTAATAAGTAGACGTTGAGTTAAAGGGGACGTATTTTGCTTGTATTTTGAGTTTCTACTAGAACATATTTACATGCTTTAACCATCAAAGAACACTGGATTTTTCATATACGGTCTGTCTGAATATACCTGCATTCACCCTCGGTCTGAAAACCTTGGTTTTAGCATCTCGTTAAGCCCCCCTCCCAAAAAAAGCCCCGTCTGCTCTGACTGACTTGCACCTTTGCGATGATAGTTGGGTGGGTGGAGATACTCAGATGGGGGGTGTATATTCTGATGAGCCTGCATCTGACATTAGAAGGGAAGCCAAATGTGGCTCGTTGAATCACGTGTGTCCTGATTTAAGCAGCCCGCTTGTCTGTTTTGTAGCTAGTCTCTAACTTTGTTGGTCGTCTGGTGAGGAGTAGGTAGGTGGTCCACTTTGAGAGCTTTGACCTGCCTTCTGCATCTCACAACGATGCAGTGCGAGACAGTGAACCTAAATAGTAACGTTGTTGGTCGTAATACCAAAACAATGAGCTGAAATATGCCATCCATCTATGTAGACCTGAGGTAAACTGCAGAGCCGTGATAACACATGCTAAGATCTGTGTGGGGAAAAAAATATTAATTCATATAACACGAAAACATGTAAAACTTTTAGCCCCGCCTTAAATAAGCAACTGGACAATTGGAATTGTAAAACGCTGTGACACTGATATTTTGTCCACAGCACAAATAACTGTACATATGTAGGTACTAGAGGCAGCAGATGTGTGCACATGACCACACAGTCGAGTCCCGGAATAATTGCCTTTCTCATGCTCAGCTCCGTCTGCCTCCCTCGTCTCAACATGTGGCCACACCGCTTTGATACCAATTAAACTATGCAACCAGGCATAAAAGGCCCAAAGAGGACCAGCGTGAGTCTGGCTCACGTTCGTCCCTCCCACAGCCCCATAGACACCCACCCGAACTGCAACGACTTCTGAACAGGAACATGAGGGAATGGCGACAGGGGCCTTGTCAGTGTTTGTAGACGGAGGAGCGGGGGAATGAGTGGTTCCTGAGGTTAAGGAAGTGGAACCACACAGTTTCATCTCTGACTCGCACTCACTGCTCTCTGGAACGGGGAGACGGCTTTAGTAGAAGGTGGGCCTGTAAGCAAGATTCTCGTTTGGTCACAACGTATTAAGTTCCTCGCTTTGTTTGCTTAAACGCTGATGGAAAATGAAAAACATCATTCTGAATTCCAGCGCGATGACTTGGCAGCTGTGTTGTGTTTTGAGGGATTATTTCCTGCAGGACATTTCCATTTCTCCATGCTGGTGTCAAGAGATTAACAATAGCCAGGGCATAACACGCTGTATCACCTGCACCGATCTGAAAACAACACTCAATTCCAGAAATAACATCAAACTTCATGTTTACAGTTACGAATCCTCGATGCTCACATTTTGATACTGCGTGGAATAAATTACACCAAAATTTGTTGATGAAATAATACTAAAAACTAAATCTGTCTGACATTTTCAAATAAATGATTACTGTGATCATTCATCTCATCATCGCCTCAGTGGAAACAATTTTTCATGACTTACTCTAAATAAGAATTCATTAAGCCGCTCAATCAGCGAGCACATTCTGACGTGTACACTGTGTTTGTATTAAACTAGGCTTCACTGCGTATCATTTGTCCCACAGTGACACGCAGTCATAACAACCAATGTTAAAATCAGTGCTGCATTTTAGCGCCATGCTCGTCATGCACGATTACATGATGAGACATCGTTTATTGAAAAATATGATGAAACGACATCATGCATCAACAAGTGACTTGATCAGTGGATTATGCCGTCTCTCAGAAACTAGTTTCTGCTACTCAGGACAATGTTGGCCTTTTTCTTTGACTGGTAACAGCTCGCTGCTTTACACGGAGCTTCTGAAATCTTTTCAGCACGTGACAGCATTGTGCACGGCCAAGTGGGGAAGAGAACTAGGGGCCTTTAAAGGAGACGTGTCACGCTCACATTCAGGTGCATACTTGTATTTTTGGGGGCTGGCACTCAGCGTGCTCCAGACATTAATGCAGGACAAACTTTAAATTAAGTTTGAGATATTTATTATTTAGATAGTTTGAGATATTGTTTTACAGGAAGCGTTTCTCCACTCCACTGTACAAATTCAACACAACACAAATCAACTGCTCTTTCCACATGACACCCTAATGACATTCCTAGAGTACCAACGCATTAAAGCTGCCCAGTACGATCAGTCCTCCTAATTGAAGTGCTTAGCTCAAGGTCACATTGACACTTCTCTCAGCTGAGGGAGGGGAGACAGGATTACTCACTAACTTTCCTCCTGCCACATTCTCCCTACTGGTGCAGACATTGAACCTAGCATGGACACAGAAATGGTCGTTCCTTTCGTATGCAGATGTCAACGCAAAACTGTAACTTACAGCAGCATCTTAGCTTGTCTTCACGTTTCGAGCTCTATAACGTTTTCTAGTCGACATGCAGTGTTCTCTTGCAAATCTGTGGATCGCGTTGCAGAAAGAGCAGAACAAAAGGTGGCATTGGCCAGGTGGTGAGGTCCAGGGCGGACACAACAAAGACCCTCTTGTGCGCACGGTCGACACTTTACCTCCCGAAGCCTTCATCCCCGAGTGCTCCGGAGATAAACACTCCCTCTCGCTGGGAGGATACTGGCGACGTTAACCATGGAAGGAGAAAACGAGGGCCGGCGGGAAACTATCAACTGGAAACTCCAAACAAGTTCACAGCCATGAATCAGGCAGGAGGGGAGGAGGAGGGGGAGGGGGGGCTAATGTAGGAAGGACTTTAAGGTCTAAGATATCACACACACAAGAACAGCTATAAAGTGAGGACGACGGGATTTGGTCTGTGGTTGAAAAAGACGTCGTGAAAAGTAGCCCGATGCTAAAATCACTATGGATTGATGAGCAGTTTAATCTGTCAACTGACAGGTAACAGCAAGATTATTAAAGAGTACTATTTCTGCTCCTGTCTTCATTAAGTAACATTCATTATTGCCTCCAGGGTTGTACCATCAGAAAACGATGCTTGGGAAAACAACAATTCTAAACATATAATCCATGTTTTTGCTGCATATTAACAAACACCCTGGAGAACTTTCAGAAATCGTCTAGAAATGATGATGCATTACATTTTTGCATTGCAGCTTAAATCAGCAGCCATACAGGTTTTCACAACCCAAAATAAAAACAAACACATTTGGCAGCTTGATTAGGTTAACTCATTGTACGAAAACATCTCGACAAATGATTTCATGTCAAGTTAAAAATAGTTCCCCGTGTGAACAAACGCAATACAGCTGACTGACAGATGATGCTCAACGAGAGGGGACACCGGGACCAGCAGTCTGGATGATGACCTACTCAAACCAAACTCAGATAAAGCAGAACTTTAAAGTGCCGATTTAGACTTGGAAGCTGCTTTTTTTTTACCCTTTGCTTTAATAACATCCACTCGAACACGAGGAATTTGGTTCAGACATGCCATCCCATGTCACCGTTTACTCTCTGGAGATGTGGGCACTAGAGAGTTTTCTCTTCTTCTTGGTGACAAAGTCTGCAGGATTGGTGTAAGACTGGGTATGTCATTTGAGTTGTGCTATAGTAACCCTTGAAGTGTGGGAAGCGATTGAATCTTGCTGAAGTGGGCAGGACCCCCGGCAGCATCATGGGGGCCCTGCGGACTACTGTACTGCGCTCACCCCTCGGTGGACCGACCGACCGGCCTCTAGTGACACATTGTGCAGACGAGGTTCGTTCCCATACATGGCCCGCAGTGACTTTTTCTTTTAAGGAATCTTGAAAGCCATTTTACTGCCTATTAGCTACCAAACCACTCTGCTTTACACTGACACGAGTCGTTCCTTTTGCTGATTTTTGTGGAAAATTCGGTTAAAATCCTGTATATCTGTGCTACATTTGGATGGAAACTTGACTACTGAGGCTGTTTCGCTGGCGGCCGCACACCTTTCTTTCCAAGAGAGAGGTTTTGGGCACAGACGAGCTTTAGTGCATGTCCCAACAGAAAACCAACACACCTCCTGCAATTGAAGAAAAGCATCAGTATCGAAGTGCAAAATGACAAGGAAGGCGCAGTGATACCATGGATGTCATTATGTGGCGTGTTCTCGGAAAAACTCAACCAAACATCCTGACGAAAGCAACGCTGGTCGCTAAAATGTTCACATCTGAAAGGGTCTTTCAGCTGGAAAGTAAAAACACACATTAGGTCACAATCTTTGCGGTTTGGCTTTGATTGGCTTCAAAGAAACCTCACATCAGTTTCCTTCTTTTATTTCCATGAGGTGGCTGGAGGGCAGGCGAGGATGAAGGAATCTGAGCAGGACTGTCTGCCGCTGCCTCTTTTATAGGCACATCGTTGACGGCTATTTGTTGTTAGTTTACTCAACAAATATCAACTGGTTTGCTGAAGAAGAAAAAAAAGATTGGCGGTTTGAGGCAAACTAACGAGTCACTTCGGTGGTCTGACACACACCATCTCGCTCTATTTTTGGACGGCGTTTCACATGGGCAGCTTTGTGAGTGCACTTTTAAAGGCCGGGTTGTGAACGCAAGGTCAAATATTCTTGTGCTTTATTTTTTTAGTTTAAAAAGGTGTGTTTCATAACTCTTCTATTTTAGAAATGCAAGAGAAACCAGAGGGCAAACCCCTGACTTCAACATCTACCGCAATCAATCAATGTAACTCCAGCATAACAGTGATCTCAATAGAATTACACTATAACTCAAATTCTTGTGGCATTTGCTGTCATGCGGACATACAAAAAAAAACAGCTTTTACACATTTTACCACAAGGGTAACAATTTATAAAATGTGTGCTTGCTTTACTTTACAGAAGCTCCTGTAAGGCACCCACACATCTTTTGTCTGAGAGCAGCGGCTCTCAGACAAAAGATGTGAAAGCGGGGGCTTCTCTATTCAACCAAAGGGATCCTTGGAGAGTGGCATGGAGGAAATGAATGCTGCTGCCAATCACTCCTCACTGTTCACGGGCCTTTTTCAAAGCCCCTGCTTTCCTTTCAGCTCTTTGGAGGAGGAGGAGGAGGAGGAGGAGAGGGGGGGGCACATGGCTCTTCACAATACGCTGACGATTTTAGTTCATATCTCTTAGACCTGGGTATTTCCGTTTTTGCATGCTCAGCCAGATTTAAGCCAAACTCTGACCTCCTCAACTGGTCGGGCGAGTGGAAAAAAAGATTCACTTTGCTAGAATTTCCCCTGCTGGAAGTCACGGTGAAATCAAACGGGAGAATGTCAGTATTTATTTTAAAAGTACAACATGTGAGCCGGTTGTAATACCAGGTGGAGTTTGCCCGATTAGAATCTGCCAACAAGTGCAGCTCCTCTTCCCTCAAGCACTTTAACAGGGAACTGCTTGTGTTGTGCAGCTATGCTTCAGCCTGAAGTGGAGCAACCCGGCACTACGACAGTGAGCAGCGACAACACAGCGAGGACGCCATGCAAGACCTAGAAGACAGACTCTCTTAGTGCTTACTTTCCACCAGGAGGCAATTCCTCAGAGTTATGCGTTGCTTGGTCTACCGTGGAAAACTGGGCTAAAAGGCCATTATTATAGGAGACAGCAAAAGGAAGTACAGAAATCAGATTTTTACGTCATCTTCTAAGTGATCATGTGGATCGTCGAGATGCCAGGAAACAGAGAGAGAGAAAGGAAGCCATTGAAGGTAGTGAAAGCGATGTCATAGCTTGGGTCATGGGCCTTGTGAATGCAGTAAGGCTCACCCGGCTGTCGTACTTTTCTGAGCAACCTCTAAATTAAAAAGGTTGAAAAGTTGTAAAACCTTCATTGTAAATATTGACATGTGGCACTTGCTTGGGATTAAAAAGTTTAAAATAGCTGACGGATAGAAAATCGAATCGGGATCTATTGCGATAGTCATTTAATGTCATTTTTTAAGCAGAAATGCCAAACAACACCACTGTATTCAGCCTTTTATTATTGCAAACTGGTTATCGTTGCCTTTCACACTGTTGCTTCAATAAAATAAGCCATTTGAATATATCAGCGTGTGGTCGGGAAAACTGTGAGGGCCTTATTTCTGGTGCTTTACAGTCTCTCCAGTGGGACTGAATCACACCTGTTATTCCCTCTATTCCTACTACTCAAATATAATTTCTTTCCCATCTGAGTTCCTGTCACTATCTGTCATAACCATCATGGACCTTCATAACACTCCACAAATCTATAACTGTGTACACACACACAGAAGTCTGATCAATGAGGTGGCTTCACATCCAATGAGCTTTTGACTCAAATCTGTAGCAGCTCCTCCACTCCGGGTCTGGAAAATGTGCCATGCAAGCAACAGCCTGCAGGGATGTTTTAACACTTTTCAACTGCCGTACAGCAAAAAGTGAGTCAATGGGTTAAGTATGGCTGAAGTAACTGAATTTGAGCCGGCAGCTGCGACACAATTTGGAGCCAGGATGCGGGTCTTGAGACGCAGCTGATCTGGGAGCTCAGGGTAGGAATGCATGTGGAGAGTCGCTTCTCTCCCCGTCAGTCACATGCAGAAACAATCAGGGATGCTGCTGCACTTCATCCACAGACAAATATACGCTGCTGCGCCGGTTTGTATTCAGCCATGACTTTTTCCTGTTCCATCCCCCCCCCCCCCCCCAAGAGAGTCAGGCTGTTTGTTAAAGTTATCAAAATTAAATCCTGAACGCAGAATCCAGCTGCTGAAAAGAACAGCGAGACAGCAGCAAGGCTTCATAATTTCACCCCAAGTTATTAAAAAAAAAAAAAACTTTCTATTCCATGACTAAGAGGAGAGGGAACCGACGTCATTAAACACTAACTGACCGTTTCAACAATACAATATTGCTTGTTTTTTGCATGTTGGCCGGCACAGTGGCTCATAACAGCGTGTGAGGGGACTGACCTCCTAATAAGGTGAATGAGTTCATTCAACCTGTATTTTTTAACAAGATAAGATAACATAGAAAATTACAACATTATTGGTTTGGACTAGACTACATTGACTGAAATATAAATAAATAAATGACAAAATAAAGAGAGGAAACATTTTGACCAAAAGTTGATTAAAATGTAATGAGTGTTTGTCTTCTAAAACGATAATGTTGAGTAGTCGTCGACTAAGACGGGACTCAAACTAATCGGCATCTTCACCCAAAGAGTAAGACTGAATCCAATGGAGCCGAGTGTGAAACATGCCGATGGGATTTAGAAAACAACTGACCCGTGTGTACAGGTGACTGAGTTCTTGTTGACAGTTCTGCTATAAAGCCCAACTGAAATCATGGCTCATGTGATTTGAAACTTGAACTCTTTTAATTCAAAAAGGATTAGTTTGTTCAGCACTACCCGTATGACGATAGCAAAAAGGTAGACATGCCATAGCAGAACAGCTCAGGTGTACCTAATAAAATGATCCATATTGATGTGGCAGGTCCTATCTTTTGGTCCTCACCAATCTATATGCCATATTATAAATCACAAATCATTATGCACTGATCTACAAGCTCAGTTACAAAACACACGTTCTAATTTGCTGCAGTCTTAATTGAAATAAATAAAGAAACCACACTGAGCTAATCTAAACAAATGGCTACCGTGAACATGTTCTCATGTCCCAGCAGTACGATCTGAATACTCGCTCCCTGTCCTGGGAGATCCATGTCTGGTGATCCCGAGACTCCCATGTCCAGTACAGGCTTCCCCTTCCCTAACTGCCCTGAACAGACACAAGCCCTTTGTGGTTCACGGTTTCAGAAGATTACATTCCTTGCTACCTTGCCACTGAATCGTGGAAGTTTCTGTCCACACACACTTTTAGCTTGGCACATGTCGTTGTCAAACATTAAAAGATTTCTTCACACGACAGGACACGGTTTGAGTTCATGATTGAGTTCAAACTTAGTAACGCGCTGGTAATAACTCTGCATACGCAGCATGACGAGGTGAGCCAACACAACTTCCTGTTCAAAAGCTGGACGCTCTTTATGCTTCCTCCTAATTGATCTGACGACAGACACAAAATGTAGCCGAGTCCGACCGGATCCCATCTGATGCAAAGAAATGCCGATGCCACTACGAGGGCGATGATACAATTATTACCGGCAGCGCACAGGTCAATTTGAGAAGTTGCAGCATCAGCTTCCTCCCTCCACAGAGGCATCGCGCCCCACCACCTCTACCCAGTCATTAGCCTGAAAAGTGGCACTCGCAGTGGTAAATGACTGGTTCTCAAACTGCACCTTCATCACATCTTCAGTAAACCCAAAATTAACTGTTAAGGACCAATCCATAAACCGGCTCAACCTTTGAACCAGGATAAAGGACATTTAACAGTCACAGACATCATGATAGCCAACATGACTTCCAACAGACAAACTGTGGAGTAAAAACAGCGCAATTCGGTCTACTGTGCAGGTCTTAAGAAAATCTTTGTGTACAGTATAGCTCAAATACTAATGCCTAATACGGCCAAGGCTAAATCATAACACAACTTTGTGCATCTTCTGCAGCAATAGCAACCCGCTGGACCAAACTTAGCTCACCTCACTTCACATCACCGAACACTGACACACAACCACTAACATCCTATCTGGTCGCCGTCTCAAATGTATGCTGTAGTTAGTCACTTCCTTCTTTTCCACAACTCCTGGTGACACATCAGCATACCTCTGTTGATGCGCTAAAACCACACAACAGCTGTGGATCTGCTTCCAGACTGGTTTCTCAATGATGGAACATTTGGCTTCTTCTTGTGTGAGGGAATATTAGAGGACATCTCTACTGTTGAGCCAACATTGGACATAAGGGTCGCTCTGATTTAAGATCCACACGTTTACACAGTATACAGTTTATAAATCAAGTATTACATCTTGATCTTTATTGTCCAATATTGACAGCACAGCTCATAAAAATCAATTATATTGACTATATCTGTGATGCCTTTGGTAAATGTTTATTTTACATATATCCACAGCATGAGGTACTTTAGAGAAGAAGTAATGTTATTTTCCTCTGTTATGTTCTAATTATTATTTTAGGATATTGAGAGTGTCTATAACAGCATTAAGGGAGACTTTTCCATTCTATGCGTTACAGTTAACTTTGAAGATTTACAGCAGAGCTCATGCTCTTTGGGTCAAAATTTAAATTCTCTCCTGTGGGCCAGTTCACACCCAGATCCGAACGGTCTCGTGTTGTATATGACACTGTGATTGCTCAAAAAGAAGAGTGAGTTGCAATACTTCACAAGAGTTCAGTCGCGTTTTAGAAGGAAAAATGCAGATGTGGGGGACACACTGGCACAACTGCATCACCCCACACACACACACACACACACACACACACACAGAGATACAAACAAAGTTTGAAGACAGCTGTCTGTACTCGCAGGCCTTCTTACCCAAAAGCGTCTTCACCTCCTCGACACTCATGTATATGTTGACACTCGGCTGAATGTTGTTGACGCCAGAAGTGGTGCTCGGGTTGGCCAGGCCGCCAGCCCCTTCCAGCAGCAGGAGGAAGAAGAAGCCCCCCAGCCTCCACAGCACCGAGTGGGGCCACCCTCGGGACTCCGGCGGGCTGCCAGAGCCGTGAATCAGCTCCAACATAGCGGTGGTCGTCTGGCTCGCGGTCGTTCTCGGTGTTCCCCAGTCGCCAACGTCTTTCTCATCCGTATCTGAAGTTAATCCCGGGAGGCAACATTACTAGTTACTTTACGCCGCAGCGCCACTTTGACCCGTTCCCACTTTTCCACTAGCCTGTTTTTTTTTTTGTCCTTTCTTGCTAGCAGAGGCAGGCTAAGTTAGCCGGAGCGGGCTAACTTTCGTCGGACTGTGCTAACCGTCCTCGGTCGGACTCTCGTTGAATGTTTGAATGTTTGAAGGTTTACGACGTTTTCCCAGCTCATAAAACTCACACGGGATATCGCCACATTGAGGCGCTTTGATATGCGCAGGCAAAAGGGAAAGTAGGAAAAAGGTGCCCTGAAGTAGCAAACAAGCTAATACATCCAGTTTTCTCCCTCCATGGTCCTTCCTCCCGTCGCTCTTTGCTCACTATCTCAGTTTTCACTCGGAGCAGGGAGGGGAGGGGAGGGAGGGCGATGGAGGGAGAAAACTGGATGTATTAGCTTGTTTGCTACTTCAGGGC
>NW_022280097.1:1776991-1780882 GCF_004355925.1 Anarrhichthys ocellatus | reverse complement strand
TGTTTCACTGAAGGTAGCTTACGTGCGGGCGGGGGGGGGGGGGGGGGGGGGGGGGGGGCAGCGGGGGCTCTAACTACAGAAGTATGTTGCCTTCAGGTGCCGTCGGAGATATTTTATCAAACTGAATGTAAATAATGAACCAAAAATGCATATAACCAGTCACTTTTATCACATTAAGTGAGCACTGAAGCCAAACATATTGTAAAATCCGTACTTGTCATTGTGTGTCACATTTGTTGTTGGGAAGGATGGGCAGAAGGTAGGAAAGGCACGTTCCACTTGGGACAGTCCGAGGTTCACTGAAGGTAGCACACAAACGGGCAGATCTGGAGTGGGATGATTATCCTAAACATGCCCAAATGAAAATACTGCGATGTAATGACAAGTCCGCTTTTTAGAAGTAGACATATTTTAACCGAGACCACCAAAACTGGTAGTAAGACATCAGCTTTTGTTAAAAGACATGATTACATTGAGTGCATGTATGGTTTTGGTTTGTTTTGGTCTCAGGGGTCATGTCAGTAGTCTTCAATCACGGGCCCTCAGCGATGTGAACAGTGGGAGGTACAGGCCAACTACCCTGTCCTTTTATCTTGGGTCTAAAACTGCCTTTTTCACAAGACAATTCAAAACTTATTTCACCCACATGTTGCTGATCCATCTGTCCAGAGAACATAAACTAAAGTAAAACACTATGCAAGGGTGGACTGTTAAAAAGTGTAATTTTGTTTTTCTATTTAACTTAAAGCCTAGAGAAACCCACCACACAACATTACACAACATTCAATTCAAATGTAGACTACACCATGCTAAATAACATTGGTTTTACACTAGTTACGGCAGCACTGCTAGTAGTAAAACATTGGCTTTATAGAGGCCTATTGTAGTAGCTGAGCTTTGGCACCATATAGTCATTGTGTAGAATACACAAGTGTAAGGTTTAGGGTGACCAGGAGCCCCCTGGAACTCTACTGGAGGGAGAAACACCATGCTTCCAAAGGATTTCCCCCAGTTTAGTCTTTTGATGATTTCCCCTATGATGTTGAGCAGGATTAAGATCTTGTGAATGTGAAGGCCGTAGCATATCATTTTACTCATCAAGTCACTCAGTGAGCCCCACCTGCTTTGAATGGAAGCATCTGCTTTTGTCGTCTCTTACGTAGGCTTTTCATTTAACGTGCCACTTTTCTGTATGTAGAGTCCTGAGATGTAGAAGAAGTGAAATTTCACAAAGTCTGCTGATGCATATGAGGAATTGTCACTGTTACGTGGTTGAGTTGTTAAGCAGAGAGACTGTTCTGTCCCATGTATCTGCCTCATGTGGATTCAAGTTAGAGTCAGGGTTTATTTTTTGCAAGTCTGGGTTTCGCACTGTGCACCACAGCCACTCAACACTATGATGTAAAGTAGTAATGGTTGACATTTTAAGTGACAGACAGCATTCCTGTAGTCCTGCATCAAAACAGGCTTTGGTCTCTCTTCCCTCCTCTTGGTAAACTTTTGTTAAAACACTTCCAGTCAGGTGCTTGTTATACCAGCAGCAACAACAACACTGGTATTGTTATCACCTTGTCATCGTTGCAAAATGTGGTCCTGGAGACACAGATTGCAGCAGGAGCTACCACTGAAGCAGTTTTGAGTACTTTGCCATGTGTTAATGTCAGTCTTCCTCAAGGGTCCTGGTTCATATGTGTTTTCCTTTTAAACTTGGCTCTCTATTTCATCTCTAATTTTATTTATCCCATTTATACCCTCATAAACGCATGATTCTTTTGTGTAAATTGATCGGTTTAAACATTGTACTGTGATTGTTTTATCCCTTATGGGAAGCGGATTGAGATTTTGTTGTATTTCAAACTGTGTTGCCACATTAAATTATTCGAATTATGTTTGTGGACAGATTTTGTCAACGTGACAGCATCACAGCCGTGCAAGAAGCCATCCTAGAACTTTACAGAGGTGTAGTTGAGATCAAAATGAAGGCCGGGTTCAAAGATGGTGCAAGGTAGGAAGTGGGAACTTTTACCACATTACGCCTCTGGCCCGATTTGGCGTTGCAGCTGGCTTGATCCCATCACAAGATGGTCTCTAACTAGAGACCAGTGGCCTGTTCCCCACTTCCTATCCACCTACTTTTGGTGCCCTTTCATCATACCAATGACCCAGAGCTATTTGAATGAAAGTGTTGACCATGTCTGTGTGATGGTAATACTACAGCATTACCTGAACAGATTTGCTAGAAAGTAAACATTAAGCAGCTTCCTATGCATATATGTAAAATGATAAACTGAGCAGAAATACAGTGGATACTAGGAGACTTTGTCTACTTTCTAAGAAATAATCCAGGATGCATATGTACACCACAAAAGATACAGGAAGCACAAAACATTTTAACATTTTTATTATTAAAATATTCAACTACAAAATGGCCTATAAACACTATTTACAGAATAGCGAGCAGTGATGCCTGCTAAGACACAGAGAAGGATATTTATACACAGGAAACACTGTGCGCCATTGTCAGAGCAAGAGATGAATTCATGGAGTGTGTAGAAAGCATACATTTCCCATCGTCTTTATAAGGAGATCGGGGGGGGGGGGGGGGGGGGGGGGGGGAGAGACTCGGAACACTCTACAGTTATTTTACCTGAGGGACAACACCTGCAGCTGAATCACAAATCCTAAAAAACCTCTCCTAATGTGTCAGCATGGACATGGACATGAGGTATATAAGGTCTCCGATGCGGTACAGCCGACTGCTCACCGTTAACATTTGCACACGTGTGTGTTTGTGCGTAGAATCAGTCATCGAGCATCGGCAATGATAAATGATGTGTCCTCTGATCGACTGAAGTCCTCTCATGAGGCGTGGAGCTCCAAACACAGCTCTCAGGAATGAACAAACACAACCTTATTTCCACATGAATGATGGACTGTTTCTAAAAAAAAAAAAATGTTACAGTGGGCGCTGACAGAGTTTCTCAGCACAAAAAATAATCAGTTACTTCAAGTAGATTATAAACACCAAATTTGAAGTTAGGGCTTTTCACATGACAGTGATGACGGTCCTTTCATCAGTACCCGAGTGCTCTAGAAATAAAGGAAGAACATTTTTAAGACAATTGTTAAACATCTTTCGATCTTGTGCATATACAGTACATGATTGGAGGGAACATTTCACTGCAAAAAGTACAATTCTGTTGATTGTGTTAAAGAAAACAAACCTTTTATTGTTGTCTGTTTGTTCTTCTGACTGTTAGGAAAGATAATATCAGGGTGTGAAAAGAGTCACATTGGATTCTTTGCTTAAAAACAACTTCAACACTGCTCAGACAGCTTTTTACTAAAACTCACTCTGACTTTTCTTTGGAGTCGTCGGTTCACAAATCTCTCGATAACAAACATCCTGCTGTACTTTATACGTCCTTTTGTACCTGCGAAGGATGAAACACGGATCCGTTTAGTCACAAACGAGCTCTGCTTTTCTTCAGCTCCGTGATGAGAATAAGCATGCGAGGCCGGAACAGCAGTTCCACAGCCTGATGTGACTTACAGGTAGTGGCACACTCCACCCTCCCACACGGGCACACTCTTGGTCTCAGAGTAGAGACGGGTGCAGGGGTGCGGCACTCGCTGGCACACTGCAAAGCGGAGGGTCACACAACATGAGGTATTTTCAATGCGTTAAACAGTCTGCTGGATGGTTTAGAGTCATGTGGGATGGAGCCAGGCCCATCTCTCCAGCTGATGGATGGTTTTAGGAAAGGAATGTTTAAACAATTTGACGCTGGATGTTTAGGTGGAGAGAAGGACTCGAGAGGGGCGAGGGTATGTCCAGTGTCTCCTCATGCACAGCTTCATCAACATCCTATTAGTACTGGAATCAGGCTC
>NW_022280097.1:1766991-1771991 GCF_004355925.1 Anarrhichthys ocellatus | reverse complement strand
TGATATAGACTCGACACCCCTAACACACTAGCATCTAATCAGGCGGCGAGCGCTCGTGTTGTTATCGTTCTAATAACCTCTGAATGATGACATGTGACCTACTTGTCCAGAATTGCAGTGGTCCAGCTGAGTGGCTGGTGGAGGGAAACTCATCCGGTCTGATTCCACTTTGAGTCAACACATCCAACGTGTACATCTGACCAGGGAGTAACAAACTGGGAAACAGAAAGAAAATGCCACTACAGCAAACAAAGAATACCTGACATCATCCTTATAATACTGTTGAGGGCCTCAAACAATGATTAAATTGCGCCCTCTAGTGGCTGAACGATATATCACCCACAGCCATTTAAAGTGCAGCACCTCATCAGCACCATTTAGTGGACACACAGGATGCTGCAGGTCAGTGCATCACGTTGAACTTCTGGGTTGTCAGTGTTTGTAGCGCAGTGCAGAACCTCACCTGAACGTGTGCTCCGTGGTGCTCGTGTTGAGCACGGCGGTGCGAGCCTCGCCGCCGTCTGAGGGCAACAGAGACACGTGCACCCTGCTGACGGCCGCATGACGGGCCGCCTGAACCAGCCAGCTCAGCCACACCTGAGAGGAGGACACGTTGACCACCTGAAGCTGCTCCACCGGCTCAGGTCCTAGCACAGAAACACACACATGAAAACGCATCCGTACACAGAGGGAAACACTTTCCCAGAAGCCTTTTTCTTACTAATCCGCCATTAAAGAGTGCGCTCACTGGTGCGTATGAGTGCGGTGGCAGGCTGGCTGTTGTCGTTGCTGTTGGTGTTGCGTTTGATGGAGAAGGTGGAGATGTTGTACAGCAGGCCGGGCACCAGGCCTCGCATGACGTGGGAGGACTGCTGCCTCTCCAGCATGTCAGTTTTGGGATTGCTCCAGCCCAGGGGACCGTACGTGACAAGGAACCCGCTCATCAGGCTGTGTGAGGGCTCCGGCTCGTCCCAGCGCAGCTCCACCTCGTTCTCTTCCACGCGCAGCACATGGAGACCGGAGGGAGGCAACAGGTCTGGGAACAGTGGCAACCTTACATGTCAAATTCATACATTAAATAATTACAGAGTTGTCTTTGCAATGCAGAGGACGAGCGACAGAGAGCACAGGGGTGGTGTGACTCTCACTGACCTTTCTCACAGTCTTTGCCTGTGTGTCCGACTCTGCAAACACAGTTGTAGTTCCCTCTCTTGTCACTCCTGCAGAGGCCACGGTTTCCACAAGGCTGCAGTACGCACGGGTTCTCCACTTGGGGGTGACAGAGACAAGCAGTTAGTACGGCTCGGTTCACGTCTTTGCGCGACTCAGTGCAGGTTGTGTGAATTTTGCTTTTGACAGAATCGTGAGTCGATGCGAAGCCACTTACACATCTGGCACTGGTCCCCAAAGAAGCCGTCTTTGCATGCGCACAAATAATTCCGCCTGTAACCTCGACACACGCCTCCATTTAGACAAGGGTTGGACTCACACCCGTCCTGCTCTGCACACAGATATGTACAGTAGAATTTGATAGCTGTCCTGCATAATCTGTACGTAAACAAAATGCACAAGCTTCAAAAGCAATGCAACAGATCGCATGAACATTGTACCTATTTCACAGTTCTGGCCTTTGAAGCCTTGAGAACAATGACACACGTAGGAGCCGGGCCGGTCCTCACATGTCCCCCCGTGCTTGCAGGGTTCCGACAGGCATCCGTTTATTTCTACTAAGGGAGAAGACACACACATATACACAGGAAGGTCAAGTGTGTGTGCATGCACTGAATTTTTTGCATTAATATTAGACGACTATGATCAGGCTTTACCTGTCTGACAGCGGTTTCCAGTGAAGCCATCATCGCACTCACACTGGTAGGATCCGACCTGGTTCCGACATGTACCGGCATTAAGACAAGGCTGTGACAGGCATCCATTGATCTCTGTAATGATGGGGAATGAAGAAATTAGGACACTTTTGTAATTACTGTAATGTCATCTATTAGGACTTTTCTGGGATCATTAAAAGACTGTTTTTGCTCAGAGTGTGTGTCCATGTGCCGGTGTATGTTACACACCCTCACAAATGGGTGGCTGGCTCCAGTCTCCCTGAATGCCACAGATGCTCTGGGTGGCTCTGGGCACAGATATGAAGCCTGAGTGGCATATGTAGACCGCCATGGAGCCTGTTGTTGTTGAGGAGAACTGCACCTCGGCGTGCTTCACTTGTGGAGGCAGCCCGCAGCCAAGCGCTGAAATGAATACAAACACGTTGCTAATGTCAGCTCGGCTTGCATCGTGACGCAAGCTCACAAACGCCGGGGCTTAAAGGAGCTCATCCAGGAACATGCTAACAGCAACGGAGGTGTTTTCCATCCAGCCTCTCTGTTTTTATCCTCCTAAAATTATCTCCAGCATGCTGTTGGAGCACGCAGACATGAATCATCGGGGCGTACTTTATATAGGTTGTGTAGCCGCTCTATATCTGTAAATGTGGGGCCTCCAGTGCAGCAACACTGCTAAAATTATCCTCAGATGGACAGCCAGTATCTCTACACTCAACAGCTCAGGATATCCCCTGCCTGTGCCAATCTATTGAAGTCAGTGTTACACAAACTACAGCATCCAGATCTGGACATTATTGTGTGGTGACACACAGTCTGCTTACCTGCGGGGGTTTGTACTGAGCTCCTGCTTCTTTCACAGTGCCTGCCGCTGAAGGCCTCTGTGCATTCACATTTGTACTTTCCTATGTAGTGGAAACATGTCCCCCCATTCAGACACGGGCTGGAGGCACAGGGGTCTGGCTTCCCTGCAAGGAAACATACACACTGAGTAATAATAATAAGGACAAGAACAATACGTAACATGCTTGATAACGATACCAGTGTAGAGTGTAGACCTCCCATAAGGCCAAACTCCATATCTCACAATGTTAACAAAAGTGAAAAATCATTTTCGTATCCGCTATGTGACCGAAAATTACAATTTAACAAATGACCCTGTTACTAACGAAGGTCTCTGGTCTAAGATCCAAGATGAGGGTATTCCGCCGTTACGAGCCATTAAAAACAGCTACTTCTAAATGAACATCTAAAAAGAAGATCAGATGTTGGACAATAAGATGAAAGGCAGTCGCTGATAGAGGAAGGTGCCACGTTAATGTAAAGTAAAATCACTTTACATTAAGTTCTAAAAGATAAACGTAACTTTCTTAAAAACCTCTGAGGGAGCCCAACACAACGACTGTTGCAGTAATCTAAGTGACTTGTAATAAAAGTACGTGTCATCATTTCAGCATTGCTCTGAGTTACGTTGGCTAATTCTGGTGATGTTCGGAAGATGAAAAAAGGCATTTTCATGACCTTGGCAAAATATGGCAAAAAATGGCAAAGATTGGGGCATAAAGCCACTCCCACATCTGTAACTTGTGTCTCAATCAGTTTCAACAGAACCAAACATTGACTACAGTCTCTGCCTACTTTTGATCCTACAAGTAGAATCTGTTCTGCTCACTTAGTTTTACAAATATGTGACTCATCCAAACACTAATACCAGTATTAAGAGCATTCAAAGCACTGGGGGGGTTTTCTGGCGAATAGATTGCTTTCTGTGCATTTCTACTCAAATGCTTTCAGGAACAAACGTTTGTGCACTGAGTAAAAAATGTTTCGAATATTACTCGAGGGTGGCACTCACCCACTTCACAGTGTTTTCCAGTGAATCTGTAAGGACACACACATCTGTAGCTCCCTGCCTCTTCCTTACAGGAGCCTCCGTTGCGGCAGGGGCCAGAAGCACAGGTATTGAGTCTAACTGGAGAGAGACAGGGAGAAGGGAATCCTTGAAGCAGAGACCGGCTTTCAATCACGAAAAAAATAAATCACTTCCAGCACATTGAAATTCAAGTCATAATTCAGGAAAAAATAGGTCATAACTCAGTCATAAGTACAAATTATCATAAGCCTTTCGGCGCTTTGATATTTCAAGCAACATTACGAGTAATGGCATGTTTCCTGGTGCATTAAAAGCTGGGTTTGAGCCTGAGTAATAAAAGAAGGATGTTTTGAAAAAGGTACTTCGAAAGTTCATGTGAAGCTATTCTTTTATTTACATCAATAATACTACCTTTTTCACAGTGCTTCCCCAAGTATCCGTATTTGCATTCACAGGTGTAGCCTCCATCCCGCTCGTAGCAGTAGCCCCCATTCAGACACGGAGAGGAGTCGCAGACCGATCGGGGCTGTACTGAAAAACACACACCGAGACTTGACTGTGTTCCATTGCACTGAGAAACCTCGTTAAATGTATTCGAGCATGTGGGCTTGGTTGGAACCCCCCCCCCCCATAGATAATTTGTCAATTTATGATTGGAGCAAATGCAAAATCACTCTGAAATGTTCCTGCACATCGTAAATGCAAACTGAAAATGTGACCATTCCCTCTGAAATAGAAAGTGACACATGTAGAGACCAGTGTGTTTAACAATGTGTTTGTCACCGTAGAAACCAGCTGCTCATGCAGTGACGCATAGCTGCGAAGTGCCGTGTTGTTTGGTCGGTGCCTTACCATAGGGGTAGAAGTCCTTGTGGTCCAGCTCTGCTGCACTAGTCTGACATGTGCACAGGTAGGTCCCTCCGTACTCCAAGCAAGGACCGCCATCAGGGCACGGCCTGCTGTTACTGCATGGCGTCTGGGTTACTTCTGAGAGGAAGGCATTGTGAATGGCAGGTTCGCAATTTCTGGTTTGAGACATTTGTGATCTTACAGCGACCCACATTTCTTTTTCTTTCAACATTAATCCAAGCTCTTGTAAGACACCCGATAGGATTATACGTATCATACTCACCAAACTGACAGTAGAGTCCTGTGTAGCCTGAAGGGCATTCACAAGTCCCATTGATGTCCACACAGACACCCCCATTCTGGCAAAGACATTCCTCTGCAGACACAGAAAGAGAGAGAGAGAGAGAGAGAGAGAGAGAGAGAGAGAGAGAGAGAGA
>NW_022280097.1:1751300-1766981 GCF_004355925.1 Anarrhichthys ocellatus | reverse complement strand
GAGAGAGAGAGAGAGAGAGAGAGAGAGAGAGAGAGAGAGAGAGAGAGGGAGAGGGAGAGGGAGAGAGAGAGAGGCTCAAAGCTGGAAAGTTTGCTCAAGCTACTTGAAAGCAAGTATGATGTTAAGTTTTCAGTATTGGCCTACGCGTAAACACAGGCGGAGGGTATAAAGTTCAACATGTGTAACATATGTGGAGCATCTTTCATCTGCTACACTGTAAACCATGCATTGATTCGCTGTCATTTCTCTTCCCCTAATCTTCTCCAACAAAGTGCACGGGACCAGACGATTACCAGTCAGCGTGCTGCACATCCGCTCCGTACAAATTGGAAGAATGTTTTTTATTTTCCTCTCCTTCCTAATTGCAGCAGCGGATCAAAGGACGTGGCCGTATCGCAACAGAAGAAAGGCTTCCCCTTTGAAGTCCCGGCTGCTCGGTGGAGGGTATTATTTTTCTGATGATATGGAGCATATTTTGTGACCAGAACGCACGGCCCCCGAGGGCAATTAATGGATTGTTAATTTACAAGAGCCACTTTCATTGGCCACCTGTGCGGCCCGGGCCCTTTGATCTGGGAGCCCTGATTAGGCACTTCTGAGTCCCACTACTTTCTCTTCCTTGGAGGATCGTGCTCCTTTTTCCACTGTGCAGTCCAAGTGAGCCAGGCAGGAAAGTATTTGGGAGATTTAAGAGAGCCTACATAAGCACTGAGAGATATTTCAGCTCAAGGGTGAGAAGTAGCATGCATTTGCAATAGCTCAATTACTATTAAAAAGCTTTTGGTGGAGAAGAAAAAAAAACACTGCTATCAGAGGGTGACACTAACCTCTCATGGGAGCCAGAATTAGCTTTAAATGGCTCACTAGCTATTTCCTAAAACAAATATGCAGACATCAATCGTAATATGAAGTGACTTAATAAGCATGTATGAAAGGAAGGTATGAAGCATTAGCTGAGGATGATAGCGTTTTACATATTTTGTGCCCTACGGTTATGCAAGCAGCAGCTGTGTGCTTGAAACCATGGTGTGGTGCGATGGCCGACTTCCAGAGGAGCCAGTAGCGGTGTGGAAGCATGCATATTTCAACAGCTCTGTCTGAAGAAATGACCTGAATACCAAAGAGCGGCTTTGACTCATAAACAGGCCTTTTTAAGTCTAGACAAAGCACTTCCTCTTGTTGGTAAACTAATAAAATGCGCTGTAAAACAATTATTCACAACATCAAGCGACTGGTTCCCGTAGTAAACTGGGCGAGGCCGTGACAGTTTTGATAATTACAATAATCCATCATCACAGCAGCAGAGCTCCAAATTCCTGTGGGATAGCACAGCTCCTCTTTAAAACCTGCTCCCTACCTGCCCAGCTGCCTGCAGTGAGCGCCAGCCGGGCCAAAAGTGCACAATACCTTCACACTCGTCACCATAGAAGCCTGGAGCACATGTGCAGTTGTAGGCTCCCGAGCCGGCGTCTTCACAATTCCGGTGCTTCGTGCAGTTGTACTCCTCACACGCGGCTGCATATGGGGAAAGCAGGACAGGCGGTGTAATAATCAAACTGCACAGGAATAAAAAAATAAATAAAACTGGCAGAGCTTAAGCTGTACGTGCTTTTACCTGTTTGGTTTTCCACCTCGGTTGAATTGACCTGCAGCACCACCAACTCTGAGAGAGGAAGATAACGTGATTTAAATGGTTAAAGGGTCACTTACCTCTGGTGGTATTTAGCAAAAAAGGTTTATTTGCCCAGGTTAGGAGACACCTGTCTCTCAGATATATACTGCCTCCAAAAAACCATGGATGTAAACGGAATCACGGCATTGAAAATGTTAAATCTAAGAAAATGTGTCCCTGTTGCTCTGATCAAGCTATATAAATTACTTTTAACACTTTATTTTTTTCCAAAACAAATAGTCCCTGTGGAAGCTGTACACAGTGAAATTCCATTCACCTCCATTGTATTGGAGTGGCAGCAGATATCAGACAGATATCTCAAAACCTGACCAAATAAACCCAAAACTATCTGCAAGACTAGATATCTCCAACTAGAAGCAAGTGAGAAAGATGCGATACAGTGCATGAGAAATATAGAACATAAGTGTAATAATAACAGCCTGACTGATCATTCTGCAATATTATCTCATCACAAATATATTGGTATATGGGTAGCAAGAAATTGCATCATAGAAAAGAAAGAAATGTTTGTGGTAAATTTGAACCAATGTCACCATTAGATAGTGAATTCAAGTCACCTGTCTCGCAGAGCGCTCCGGTGAAGGCGGCAGGACAAATACAGGTGAAGTTGGCCACCTGATCGACGCACTCTCCTCCGTTGAGACAGGGCTGGGACTCACATTCGTTGATGTCTGGAGGGTGCACAAAAGCCAGCGAATCAGACGAGAGAAGTTTATCCGCCGTTGATTCTGTTTCATATTAAGAATTTTCACATGGAAAGGCAAGATGTGGTTGTCTAAGTCAAGACATTGAGCCGGATTGAGAGCAATGAACTTCCCTCCTGAAAGCAGAGGGTTTCATTGACCAGGTGTCTGGCATTAGGAGTAATCCCGTCTCATGTAGATACAAGGATTCATGAACTGTGCAGGGCCTGATAATTCAATTCCCCACTGGGTTCAAGTTTCATCAACAATCAATCACAAGAGGAAGCAGATTAGTTAATGTCTTTTTGGAAAACCAACCTGGCTTCAGTGAACTTTCTCACTGTGGTTCACTGCCACGTTGTGTGACCCGAGGGAAAAAAAGAGTTGTTTGCGAATGAATTCAACCTTAACTTCAACTTGGACCTATTTTTTTTAGATAAGACTGGGGAACTCTTTGGACAAACTGCCAGAATGACTGAGTTTGATGTAGAAAGCAGCAGAAAATATTTCCTCCGGAAGGAGATGCCTACTTTTCCTCCAGACTGTGAAAAAGCCCTGCTCACCTGTCTCACACAGGACACCAGTGTAACCCGGTTCACACACACAGGTGAAACTGCCAGTGCCTTGAACACACAGAGCGTTGTTGAGGCACGGTCTGTCTTTGCACTCGTCAATGTCTGTAACACACACACACAGGGACAGAGAGACACGCTCATGGAATATTTACTCAGCTGATTAATATATCCGCCACACTGCTCCACTCACTCTGCAAGTATGTGCTGCTGGCTGTGAAAGGTATCAGAAGAGGTTTGATACATCTCCACAGGCTGGACTGTGGGAATAGGCACAGGAGCTCCAGAGAGGCTGGACCAAGATATTGTCAAATACTTAATCTAAAATACTTTTTTGTGTGTGTGTGTGTGTGTGTGTGTGTGGAAACTGCTTAATGAGGCACAAAATACCTTAATTAATCAGAGTTTTTCCAGGTCTTTCAGCCTATATTTAGTGCATGCACAGGGTCAGAGAAGAAGTGTGGAATTTTTTGATGAACGGTAAGTTCAACGGAAGTGTCAGGCCAACTCGTTCTGGGGTATTTGACTATTGTGTAAAATGATATAAACTGTATGTGGGTTTGTTGTACATGCTGTGACTTCAAATATGAGAAATGTTCATGTAATTCTACAGAAGGTATTCTAGAAAAAAGGAATACAAAATGCAATTGTAACCGCAGTATATGCCAGCATTAAGGGGAGTGTGTTTTGTACCTGTTTCACACTGAATCCCAGTGTATCCAGGTGGACAGTGACATAGGAAACTATTAATCTGGTCTTCACAAGTCCCTCCGTTCTGGCAAGGACTTGAGGCACACTCATTGACATCTACAGAGACAGGAAGGAAAACAAAGGATGTTGTGTGACTCTATTCATTAGACGAAAACCAAAGGTCAGTTAGGTTATGTTGGAGGAGAATGCAACGGATTTACATGAAGCTGATACAGGTATGAAGGAAATTTCCTCTGGCACGTCAGGTGAATCCTAGTCTTTTTTTTCACAACTTGACATTGTTTTTCCTGGCTGATCTCAGGTAGACAGTTATTCATTCACAGCGTGCCGTGTGTTTCGAGCCCAACGGAGCAACCGTAACTCACCGATCTGGCACCGCCGGCCGGTGAAGCCGGCCAAGCAGGAGCAGGTGAAGGAGGGGTTGTCTGTGATGCAGTCGTCGATGCACTGTCCTCCGTTCAGACACGGTCGCAGGTGTGGGCACACTGAAGCTGGAGAGAGAGAGAGAGAGAGGTCAAGGTAACAGGAATCCTTGAAGTAGCAAACGTTTTATGAAGGACTAATCTCTAAGAAGCAGGTCTTACCGGAATCATTGCAGCCACCCACTTCCACATTCGCATCGTCTATACGGAAGACCCATTTGCCCGGGTAGCCCACGTTGGTGGTTCCCTCAACGTTCACCACGTCAGCCGTGCGCGAGCCGGGGATGTTGAAATAGCGCTTTCCATCGCCGGCGTTGAAACCTGCCTGGAAAGAGAGTAACAAAGAAATGGCTGAATCAGAGTTCAGACACCTGAAAAGTTTGATTTGCATCTTCACAGCAAGCAGGTCATACTGTACACATCACATTTTGAACTGTTAAGATGAGCAAAAAACAAGCAAACGTGATCTTACCTGCGCTGCAATCCCACCCAGCCCAGCCAGGTTTCCTCCACTGCTGGCATGCATGCCCGTGGTCCAAGTGATGTTATTGTACTGGAATATCGTGAAGGAAAGCTCTCTATCGGTAATAAGCACCACTTGGAAAGTATTTACCTGCGTAGAGAGGAACAGACTCGGTTAAACCATTTCCTGATTTCCACGAACTTCGGTAATAATGCATGTATCCGACAGACTGCTCATGTTAACGGCACAGATTCCTAAACCTCAGACAGGTTAGAGACATAATAGACTCGTCTGGGCCTGTTGTTGAGGGAGATAGCGAGAAATTCACAATTACAAATTGTATTTCCTGGGACTTTGAGATTATCTAGGCCAGTGGCTCCAAGTAGTTCATCCCTATCAGATGAGCTTGAGTCCATAACACCACCCGCCATGTTCCACATGTGTTGATTCACATGCAATCTTACTACTACCATTTGAAGTGGCAGAGGCCGGATCTTTCAGCCATTTAATCAGTACTTTTAGCATTTCAACTTCTCTGATAGCTTGTGAACTAGTTTTCATTCACTCTCAGTGGCAACACGTGGTGTCCTGGTGTTACAACTGACTCAGTGTATGGTGCAGTCAGCCTATTGTAGCTGGATATTTATTATATATGTCACACCAATTAGGACGATTTTCTTTGGGGACAGTTATTTTACTGCTAAAACACAAATAAATCAACTTTTCTTTGTTTTTAATCAAATCAAATCTTTTTCTCAAGCTAATTGAGATACTCCACAATCTTTCCACATACCCTTTGGCAACTGCAGAAGTACCCCCTGAGGTTCAAGTACCCCTGCTTGGGAATTACTGATCTAGATACTTCAAACTTCCACAGAGGATCAGAGCTGCTGAAGCAGTAACAACATGCTGGAGAGCTGTAAAGTTAAGAGTGAGTTTATACCGGTGTGAGGGAGTTGCCTCCGAAGAAAGTAACTTGGTGCCACGTGGCGATGAGGACCCACGTTGCGTTGAAGTTGGGGAACTCTGAGAAGTACGCCTTGACATCGCCCGAGGCCCTCCTCAGGGTGGAGGAATCCCGGCTCTCTCTGTAGAAGACCCTCCCTGCTCGACGGTTGTCCACATCAGCCCAGAACGGGGCCACGACCCTCCTGTCCCCGGCGATCGGAAAAGCCACAGGTGTGAACTGAGACACCTCCCTCAGGAAAGACACGAGGCCATTGTTGTTAACCTGAGGAGAAGAGAGTCAGGGTCAGAGTGTGTCAATGGGACGAATCATACAGTTATATAATTTACTCCACGTGTCAGATGAAGCCACTGTGACTTGTTTGTATGGTTAGGCGTATGTAGAGTGGAAGTGCTGAGGAGAAGAGGGCGGAGGTGGACGACCGGAGGTGTTCTGACCTCACACCCGTAATGGCTGTTTGCACTTCCCATGTAGCAAACAGAAGCTACCTTTATTCTGTGAAATAACAGCAGCTGAGAAAACCAAGTTTCTGCTGCTCACGCACCCGCAAAGTCATCACGCCGAGGAAGACGTCCATGGCCTTTAAATCCACAGGTGTCTGCCAACGGCAAAGTAACCAAACACGTGAGCCCATGCTGCCCTTCGTCCACATGTCTCCTCTGTGAGAAATGCACAGTCAGCACGGCAGCTATATACCGAAGCATGGAGAAAAATCAACCTCTTAAAAGACCAACTTTAACAGCTCAGTGATTGGTGTAGCGCTGAAGCAATTTGGCAAATGACTGATTAGTCGATCCACAGAAATTAAACCAACAACCACTGTCACTCTCAAAGGTGGGTGTTATAGATTATAAAATAGATTTATAATGAAAATATTAGTTAGTTGCTCTCATAGATTGGTTTTTATACATTTTTGGCATACTGTTGTTACTCTTAAAGCTGCATTAATTGACTTTTTAGCCACTTGAGGGCAGCAGAACAAGCTGTAAACCCAACATTGATATACAGTACTGTATCACCACCTTATAGAGTTATATGGCGAACATGTCTGCAAACTGATGCCTATCAACCCATCCAGCAGAGAGAAAACATTAGCATTCATTTAGAGATGGGTTTCTCTCCACATAGCAAAAGTAAGCCCAATATTCATTCTCCTTTTAAATCGGATTTGGTCTCCAACAACTCCAGTGGAAAATATCTGACTGCTAAATGAAGCACAATGTCCACCAGCTAGTTGTTAGTCATCGTTTGTTGTTGGGCAGATTGTATACAGTTGGTTGATCTGAGGTTTTTTTGGGCTGCAGCTGGAAACAAGTGTGATAGAAGTGGTGAGATTGAACCAAAACGGAGATGTTACAGGCTGTAAAACACAAAAGGAGGAGCTTAAACATGCTCTAAAAACTAACGAAGTTAGGTGATGATTACTTGTGGGTATTACTACAAGCAACCGCTTAAACATACAAAAAGAAATCCATTTTTAATATAAAAATATTGAATGGTACAGCTTCAAGCTGGAAAAAGGGATTACAATGTGCGATGGAGCAACAATAAGGATTGCAAGCGTAAAGCCACAGAACCAAGACGATAAATGTGACAAATGTTCATGTTTTGCTCGAGGGTTCACTGCCGTGGTGCAAGGTAAAAGACGTACTGTGAGCTGTGGGAAAAGGTACCGCTTATTGATATGAGGAAGATCTGGTGTACAGGAAGTAAATGAGGTGTGTTTCAGGCGGGGTGGAGGATATTTAGGGGAGAAAGTCTCTTGAAGACAAGAAATATTAAGAGATTTCTGTGATTCTAAAACAGCACATGGCAGTTTGGTAAATGGTCATTTCAATGATAGATTATTATTAAGTAGCATTTAGCAGTGAAGCATACATGGAGAGAGTCCTTATATCACAAACATTAGGGGATGTGTGACCAGCCACTGCACTACATTTTGAACATCCTAAGACACAAGCCTCTAGACCTGAGTGGAGAGGAAAGTTTTACAGGCTGAAAGGTTGAACTCTACGTGACAGGCCTTCTTTCATTTATATATTACTTCTGGATACTATCAACAAGGGGAGATTCCCCCCCCCCATGGCACCTTTCTGTTTCTTCTAATCGCTGGCGTGAACTTTGCCTCCCCACGCTCAAGCCGAGTGGCACGTGACGGCGACAACGCAGCATCGGAAGGCTCGCCTTCGCTTCCCGCATGTATGAAAACCATAATTTAAGGACCTTGCTGTAAAAACAGCAGAGGAAGTTTTGTTTGGCACAGCACAGGGGCTCAGTTAATTGCCCGACCACAGTCTTCCCCTCAGCATCAGCGTGATGTGGTGAGAACGGGGCTGATGTAGGGGGAAGAAAAAAAAAAAAGAGGACCGACTTGCAGGGGCAGGGCCCAGGGGTCAGCCAGAGCGCCATCTGATACCGGGAGAAAAACAGGAGAGAGGGCAGAGGGCTGGATGAATGATAGGATGTACATGAACTACAAACCTCCCACACCCACATACCCACTAATGAGAGACCTGTGGTGGCAGCGGTCTGGAAGTCACCCATCTCACAGCAAAATTAGGGGAGGAAATCATGCTGAACACCAAGTAGAGTTTACACCTCAACACTGGAATATGTTTAATCGCTTAATCCAATCTGTAGTAGCATCTGGAACTGTTTAAACAAGTGTATTTCTTACTTGTTCATATTTTCTCGGGGACTACTTTGACATGGCAATGACCTGAGAGGAATTTAAAACAGAACTCAGAACCTTTCTTTCTTTGCATCGTATCACATACTTTTATTCTTCTCATCCAGTGAAGGGTGGGTATGCATCACACTCATGTGAGAGTGTGAATGGGTTCAGAGCTGCCTTGTGTTATGTTGTAACATGACCAAGGTCAGAGAGAGGTGCGATTAGTCAACCCCCCCCCCCCCCGTATTTCTTCCTCTCACTCTCAATGGTGCCACTCCACACTACGACTCCCCTGTTATTTTTTTTGGGACATCTTCTGCCGGATATATCTGGGATTTTGCTTTGGTGGTTTTCTTTAGGGCCAAGCATTTTATGGACACAAATAAACTTTCATCTGGCATAAGTCAAGCCAAAGCAAACCCCCTGAATGAAGAAGGTGCCCATGGATCAGCGCAGGAAAACATTCGTTTTCCCTGTCAAATACGGAGGTTTCACAGTTACAAGCTTGTGCAATTATTTGACGAGACCGAAGGAAGTGATTACATTATGTGCCCTGGGCCTGTCTCCTTATAGCCACGGATCAACGTGTTCTTCAAAGAGTTTACATGGAGGCAATAAATCCTCACTGCAACAGTGTGGAGGGACTCCAATACAACTTCCATGGTGCAAGTGATGTGGAGGTTTGGTGTAGTGACAATGTATTCAACTACAATTATAATTTGCAAAGCACATGGTTTAGAATTACAGAGGAAAAATACTTCCATCAAGTGATTTTACGTTAAGAAAGTTGGATTTTAATTTTGTGATCAGTTTTTTTGAAAAAAGTTACAAATATTGTTTACTTTTGAAAAGCCTAGAAAGAAAGGTAAGTGATGCACAAAGAAACCAAAAACATGACTTCTAATGATTGCATCTGGATGCATTTAATAAAGTTTTGGCCTTAAAGTCTTAATCGAATAGCTTGATATTTTGGGAAATACTCATATTTGTGATCTTGCCGATAGTCAGATGAGAACATGCACGAGACTATTTCTTGGCTGGAAGACTTCCTGGAGTCTTGTCATCACTGCGAGCTTACAGGGAAACCAGCAGAGACTCCAGGAAGTCACTGCGCCCGGGCCAAGAAATAGTCTGGTCCACAAACTGTCCCGTAAAACCACAACTTGTTGTTTTTACACAAACAAGCTTGCGGCGTTTGTGCTCAGCTAAGCTAACCATCTCCCGGCTGCAGCTTCATAGTTAACAGACAGACATGAGAGTGGCGTCAATCCCCTCACCTAACTCTCCACAAGAAAGCTGCTCCTTTGAAGTGCATCGCTGACTTTAAGACTTTACGGCATTTTAAAGTACGTGCAGACATATCTCGTCCATGGGGGACGGAGCGTTCCTAACATCACTCAGCCACGTCTCTCATCCCACACATGCATATAAAAAGCACCCATGCAGAGTACAAAGAATAAGAAGTTGATGCGCACATCTTTGGGCCATACATAGTGGTGAGTGAAAGTGAGTGAATGAAAAAGGCTCAAACTGAAGTGTTGAAGCTCTTTTGAAGAGCAGATGAGCACTAGCAGATGTGCAATCTGTGAAGAGTGCAGTTTCACTTTAGCACGTTCTTGGCAGGATCTTTTTCAAAAATGTATTTGAATTTGGTTTAAATGTAGTTTATTTCTAAATACATATTCTTGCACATTTGAATACTAAAAATGACACGTTTGGGGATACAAACATACACAGCGAGCTCACAGGTTTCCATCTGTCCGTGAGTTTATGTATCTACAATACATACCTTTGATCGTAACTATCTATTGTCACATCTGCTTTTAAACTCGTGTTCCTTCTTCTCTGACCGTGGACATCCTCCTTCATGTTCTTTACACTGGCCGTCCGTAAGAGGAGTGAACCCGCGAACTGCATTGTTTAGGAGCTCCGAAGACGCTTTGCAGATACATCTGTGTTCTGTTAAAGTGATTGGTCATTTCTCCGATAAAGCAGCTGGACAGTTCCAGGGGGAAGACCCCTGCCATGTTATCTGAGGCGTGGGAGGAGGGGAGGGGGACCTGGAGGAGGAGAGATCCCAGCAACATGTGAAAACTCCCAGACACAAACCATAACAGAGGGACAGCCTGGTTACAAGCAGGCACAAGTGGGACTGGGGCGGGGGGGACCCATGTTTGTACAGGCATTTGCAGCGTCTGTTGATATGACTTCTGTGACCAAAAGTCACATGGCTGTGGCAGTCTTTAAATCCACTACTGTTTATCTCGATCAGAACTGGTAAAAAGACGATGTCTTCCAGAAGGGACAAAGGCTGATAGTTGAGGTTTTAAAGGGATCTGCTGTGAGGGGTTTCACGGTATGTGTCCTGATGAACAGAATCAGTTATGACAATAAAACAAGGCAGCAGTCACAGACCGTCTAAATTCAGTTTGGTTCTCCGGCTTCCATGCGGCGGTAGCCCAGAGGCTTGGAACAAACTCCTGGGAGAGAAACTCCTCACACAAATGTAGCCCCCCCTCACTAAAATATTAACTGTTCAAAGCAGGTCTCTGATGGCAGGAATCACCATGTGGTCCACGCGCTTTACAGCAGATGTTTAATGAATTCAGGTGAGGCATTTCAAATGAGCGTGACTGTAATTTCAAGTGCCTGTCACAATCTGTTACGCCTTGCGTGACTACAGAATTGCAGCCCAATGAGATGCAGGGCGAGCCACAGGATATCAGATCGCATCTAACGCGCCGCATTTCGGAGTGGAGTTCTCTGATTTTTATCTCTACATAATAAGATGATAGTTCAATCGAAGATCAACAAGCCAAGCAACCAGTTACTTGTCTTATCTTGTCTAATTTGACACCGGAGTTCATTGCAAAAACTGGGAAGAACACACAATGTGAATGCAACTGGGATATACAGGAGCTCCAGACCACTGACACACTGCCGCTGTCCGTGCATGGCGTGTGGGTGCATGAGAGTTTTAAAAATGTCTTCATTGGGAGACTGACCTCACCCCCTTTGGCGCAGACGCTTAGATTAGAAAGATGACCTTTGACCTTGCCCATTGTTGCCATGGTTCCTCGGGCTCCCCTGCCCATGGTTTGAAGGGGGGAGGAGGGGAACGAACGCGGGTGCATAAACCACAACAGGTGGTGTTGATTTAAGGGAGTTCTGCCTTTCCATGCGCTGGAACCGAACCCAATAGATGACAAAAGACAGATCAAAGTGTGTTTCACTGTGGTGCGCAAGAATCCTTGTCAAACCATTCAGCTTCCTCCCGTGAGCGCAGTTTCTCTCTCTCTCCGGCGTGCACATTTCCCCCCACAACTCTCTCTGAAAACTGCTCACAGATGCTCCGCGCCAGCAGTAAGAACACAAACTGTCATTTCCTTTAACAGCTCATTGTGGACCCACTAGAACAGGGCTCGCCACTGTTCTGCTAATAGTTTCTCTCTCGCACTCTCCCTCGGTGCACTTGAGAGTGCGAGGAGGGCAGATGTAAAGTGAAGAGAATGTCATCGAGGATTATGATTCCGCCCGTGGGTGGGGGGGTAAACACGATATTCTACAAATGAGGTTACACACCAGAGCTTGTGAGTGCACACAAACATACAAACTCTCAAAGGGCGCTGCGATGTAGTATTTGGCTGCGCGCCAAATCTCCTATCCCTGAGGCTCTTATACAATCCACACCATGTCAGTTTCAATTGCCAACTGCAAAGTGCATGCACACACACAACTGTACACGCTGAAATATGAAGACATAAACACACACACACACACACACACACACATATATACATCAGTAAAAACACAGTGCTCTGTACTCACGTAGAGTCCCGTGTGCTTGTCTCCAAAGAAGGGGAAAGCAACGGAGATCTGCACAAGCCTGGAGCCTCCGTCGTCCTGAGAGTTGGTCTGGGAGTCCCCCATGTCCTGGCCAAAGGGGTAGAAGTCCTCCAGGGGCACGGCGGGTTCCACTCCAGGCAGCAGGTTCAGGGAGAGCAGCGTGCAGAAGCAGGGCAGCAGGGCTCGCAGCACCAACACCATGGCCTCAGCCACCCAGGGATGGAGCTGACAGCGGGCACCGCGGTGGGGAGGGAGGAGCACGCACACCTGAGGCAACAAGAGCACAGCAGAACAGGACAAGAGCGTACGTTCCTCCTTCTCAACCACAGCAGTCTGAATCCTCCCCTGACTGCTCTCTGGCTCTGCCTCTCACTCCCCTCTCTTGTCCTTTAGTAGGGAACGGGGCTTCTTGTGTGAGACGGGGGAATACTGTAGATTCCTTGCATTCTGCTTGCTGCTGGGTACTGCATGAGCTACACTCCGTCTCACTGAAATGAAACGAGGGAAGGAATGAAAGAGGGGGAGCAGCGTGATTCAGCTGAGATGTGTTTTTTTTTTTTTTTTTTTTTAACAATCCAGCGATTTGGTCCCTGATGGTCAGCTTAGAAATATCCTCAATAAAAGCTCTATTCTGCCTGCCAAAGGAGTTCTTTCAGTTTTTGGCCCCACCCCCCCCACAGGGATTCACTACCTTGCATAATTAGCTCCTTCCAGCCAATAGCAGAAAAGAGGCCGGTAACAGGATAACCACTGGGCGGATCTATGATAATCAAAGGGCTGCTTTAAAGAAACTCGGACAAGATTTTCCCCTTTCAGTGAGACTCCTACTATGTACAGTTACCAAGGCATGCAAGGCTTCACATCGAGAAGACCTGCGAGTGCGCTGGTGTGAGAAAGCAACACTGTACAGTGAGTAATGCGAGAGTCAGAAATGGAGTGAAAACATACTTACATGTGCACACTGCAGATATAATATATTTGTGGTTTTGCGATCATAAAAGGGAAGACCACATATCGTCTAAAGATTTTTAGGGTTGTGGAGGATTACGGAGGGATCATCAGTTAAACTTCCAGTTAATGACGATCCCCACAGACCTTGCTTGGCATCTGCAGCGATCTTTGAAAGAAAAACACTTAAGACAGCACTGGCAACAGAGAGCGAAGGTCATTCTCTCACCCACAACACTAAATCCACAAAGGCTTTTAATGGGGCGAACCCAACGCCAGAACTCACATGCCATGAAAGGGCAGTGCTGTCCTTCGCAAAGTTCACAGAAAACTGCTTTTTTTCTTTTCCCCATAACAAAGTTGTGTGGCGAGTAGAATAAACATAATCATCGATTATCAATTGTCAACATCCTTCTTTAAACAAAATTGTATAAATATGCTCTGATACACCCAGTTTATTAAAAACAATCACAGCTTTTGCACACACTATATTGATAGAGTCAGAACATAATAAAATAAATGAGTTGCACTATGTAATCTGCCTGAGACACTAATCACAGCGACGGGAAAATCTGCAAACAATTATTGTAAATATTTGGATATATATTCTCATTAGTATACACAAACAGTGATTATATGACATGTAAAATTGGTACATGATCAATATGACAAATGAGTATAGGAGCAATCACCAGAGCGGAATGAAGCACCAACTAAGGAAACCTTTCATCACAATGTTTCCTAAAAAAAAAAAATGACACAGCATAAACAGACTTAGAAACGCCAACTGCAGCGAGCCAGAGGAAATCCTTAAAACAATTTGGCACATCCAGTCCACTTATAAACAAAACACTCATTGTTTGTTGTTGTTGAGTTTTCCTGCAGATTAATGTAATCCGGTGTGCACATGTGCATGGGCGAGCGCCTCAGGAGTGTGTTTGTGTGCGTGCGTGTGTTTCCAAATGTGGACGTAGCTCGTAACCTAATGTTGTTGGGAAGCTGCCAGAGGAACAGTGAATGAGGAAGCCAGAGGTGCTACATACTTCACTGCAGGGTCTCCGCTTACACACCGGGTTGGAGCATCTGATTGAAATAGGCCTGTCGTCTTCTTGTCTCCTGATCCAGCTGCTCTTTCAGAGTCAGCACCTAATTAAAAAAAAGGTAGGTAGACAAACGCTAATACACGGACATAAACCTGTAGCACAAAAGAAAGACCTTCCCGACAAATGATCCACACTTAAGACTTAAAATACCTGTTCCTCCAGACATTTGACCCTCTGGCGATGTGCCTTCTCCCTTGTCTCCAAAGCCTGCTCTGCTTGAAACTGGCTGTCTCTCAGACGATCCGTCTCCAAATCCAACTCCTGGTGATGGCGGGCTGTCGCCTCCAGGAGGCGCTGTGCATGAGCGTGCTCTAACTGGGACACTTGGGCCTAAAGACCGTTCCCATGAGTTTACAGAAAAGAAATAAAGGTCGGTAAGTGTAATAATCTGTGGTTGAGCAGAAAGGGGGCACACAGAGGTTCTCTGATTCCGGGGTTACCGAGGTCATGACCCCTCACTCACTTAGCGGGCCAAGTTAGCCAACTGGAAAACACATGTTGGTGGAAGGCAACTTGATATGATAGATGTAAACAATCAAACACAATTTTCGAGAGAAACTGAAATGACATTGGAACAGTAGCAGTTTCCTTTTGAGAATTATGATTCGCTACTGCTGTTCAAATGCAACTCGTCAGTGCAATATTTTCTCACAAGCAAGTGCAACTACCTATTGCACTCAATGTAGCTTCAAAGAATTTTTGTATTTTCATATTACTGAAATGCTGAATGTCAAAGTATGTCAGTAGTGGCAGTACACATGTTCCACATCATTGTCCCTGTCCTCACAGTGTGACCCCCCCCCATGCCCCATCCCTGGCTGTATAATCCAGCAGCCTCTCACCTGCACAGTCTGCAGCTCAGCCTGCTTTTCAGCCAGCTCCTGTTCCAGGCAGCGGACTGTCTGTCCCAACTGCTCCTTCTCTCTGGCTGCCGACGCCGCCTCCCCCTCCTCCCTCCTCAGCCTCTCCATCTCCACCTGATGACGACACGAGGGTGACATAATGTGAACGACTTTACCATGATTGCTCTGCAGCCGGGTGCCTTCCTGTAATGCGTGTAGCAGAAGCCAAGCTTGGAGCCTCTTGGTTCTCACAGTCCGCCGGCATGTTTCCACGGCTCCAAGATCACTTTGTGCAGCGTGTGACAAAGGAGATGTGGAAGAATGGAACAAACCGTATTGCGCAAATGACAAACTGCAGCACGATGAAACAGCTAATTATTCACATTATCTCCTCCGGCATGGATTAAGATAACTGCCCATTAATGTGCCTTAATGCTTCGGCAACTGTATGTCTTCACTTGATCCAGAATGTGGCAGGCAGCGAGGCTTCTGACCAACACTACACACATATTACTTCAGTCCTGGCTTCTATATGTACACGGGCTTCCAGCAGCTTTAAAAATAACTTTAAGATGCTTTTAATTACATTTTAAAGCCCCTTGTGGTTTGGGTCCCTCATATATTTCAGATCTTTTACCTCATACTCAGCACCAACACTTTTCAGGTCTCCTGACAAAAAGCTGTTAAATGTTCTGGGGTGTAGCTATATATATATACTGTATATATATATATATACATATATACACAGCATATATAT